>NC_044909.1:13024812-13084731 GCF_001633185.2 Quercus lobata | reverse complement strand
GGCTTAGCAAGCATAACATGGAGTTAGTCACCATTTCTATCTAGTTTCCAATATGCTGTCTTCTGTCCAAAGCTGAACCCATTGAGAATACAGTAAATCAAACAGGGCAGGGAGACAATAATTCCCAATCCTGCAATTGCCTAACATAGATAGGGTACTAATGCACTACTTTACCCCTAACATCCAAATAATCACTAACCCTAGCATGTTTGTTAGCTGCAATTTGGAAAGGATCATAAACTAACGTAAGCTAAACAATTAAAAGACTTGTTCCCACACCATGCATCAAGCCATATACCCTCACCCTCATGCCATCCCCAATTTTAAATCTAATAAATTTATAGGACTCCCAAAACCTGCTCTTATTCCTTTCCACAGTCCCACTCCGTGTGGAAATTCTACTCCGTCTGTAGTCCACTGGGAATCTTGCTCATATTTAATTCTCAGAAGGCATCTCCACAATTGGTCATTTCCCTGAGTAAAACACCATATTCACTTATCCAACATTGCAAAGTTGAAGGAGCTTAAATTTTTGAAGCAGACCAGAGCGGCCAGTGTGACGAGTTGATTAGTTTTGGTTTTGAGGAGTTTGATTAGTTTTGGCCCCTTTTTTAATTACTAACTTTTTTTATTCTCTTACAAAAGAAAACCTTGTATATTATTTTTTTGATAAGTAACAATCTAATGAAAACAAATATATATATATAAATAAATAACCCTTATATGTTAGGTTTACACATAAGCTAGCCCAACATTAAAAACTAAAGAATGTCAGGCCCTTGCAAAAACTAAACAATGTATTCATGTTTGAAATTCTTGATGGAGAGGTATTTATTGAGGAGGAAGTATAGTATCCCCTTTCATTTCAATCTGGGACTTTCAATAAGTCTTTCTTACAAAACTGTTTTGTCCCTCATTGATTTTGACTTGTTTTTATTTTTATTTGTTTAAACTGGTAAGTTATAGGTGCAGCCAATGGGAATCCAAGATTGAAAAAAGGAGCCACTCTTTTTATGTCTTTCATTCTAGAGAAGAAAAGTTCCAAAGTTAGCATGATATTTTTTATTTTTTATTTTTTTGATATATCACGTTAGAACTTTTTATTAAAGAATAGCCAACCCAAGTACACTGAAAATGTACTACAGTGGCATGAATATTTGCATGATAATTATTTGGAATATATTATTTGCATGATAACTAATGAGCATTGTTTGAAATTATATGTTTACTAGATGGAAGGGGCCGAAGAGCACGACAGAGCATGCGACACATGTGCTAGTTGCGTATCGTGCGTCACTGTCGAGTATACGGGCACACCAGGTATTCTACCGCTTCATGTCACAAGGATATAATTCTCTATTTTATTTTGGTTTTGACTTTCTAGGGTTGTCAACTACTGCATGTGTATAGTTAATAATGTAACTTTGGTCGATTAGACCATAGATATACAAGGCATTAGTTACGAATTATATTTGAAGGTGGGCAATCACTATAAAGTACCTTCATTAGTAATTTTACACTAATTTGATTCCACATATATTTAGTTGTGTACGCTTCAATTTTCTTCCTCGGTTTTAGCTACTGCAACCAGTAGTATCCGGGTGCATCTAACCATGTCAAATCCAATAATAGGGGGAAATAGAATAAGAGGGGGAAATAGGTCAAGAATGTCTTACGATTTTTAGTGAAGTGGTTCTTCAATGGTCTTATACATGTGTGCTCACATTGAGGATTGACACAAATAAGTACGTATTTCACTTGTTTTTTGTTGACCATTTCTGCAGGTTGTTTGGGAGCCCTACAGCGATGTCCTAGAGTTGTTGCCCCCATATTGCACTGCCGGCCGACAAATATGGAGGGTCGATGTGCCATTGATCTATTTTTGGATAGTAGAGGATCATCATCCCGAACGTGTCTTTCGTCAATTCGGGATGAAGCAAGCGCCACCGGATATTGTAGATACGTCCGTTCATCTCCACAAAATCTCCCTCCAAGGTAAACTAGATAAGGATTGGGTGCAAGAGCATGCTGTCTACATTGACCGATGGGCCCATAGAGAGGAACATATTGCTGACGCACCGGCATTGGATGGGGACACGACATACCTTGCTGCTTACATGGAGTCGTACCGAAAGACGACGAGACGGTACATTACACGCGACTCGTCGTATTGGGAAATCATGGTAAGGCAACAACTCGATGCTTCTTTTATGGATTGACAATATATGTGTGTTGCTGCATGCATTATGAGAATTTAAGTTTTATGGAGCCATTGGATCAATATTTTGATATTCATTTTAGAGAACATTTCATTTTAGAGAACATTTTCATATTCATTAGGGTATATTTATTTATTTTTAGGTTTGACAAATTGTTTTTGAACATGCGGTAATGAGTACCAATTAGTTATGGATACTTTAAAGTACCGTCCCTAGCTAGCTTGGTGTTTTCCTCGGAAAACCCAGTCCATATCTTGCAAAAGTTGATTCAATTACACAGAATTGTATAATTTTTTTTATCATAATGGGCTTCCTAAAAAAGATCTTGAGAGAGACAAGAGGAAGAAAGTAACCTAATCTTTTTTCCCCCTTCTTTTGAGATAAAAATTCTACATGAACCTAATTTAAGTGTAGTAAATTTGTGGAGTGACCATCACACCAAGAGTGTGTAGTGGTAAGTTACTTGGTCATGTTAATTTACTTAAATTTTGTCAAATAACAGTGAATGAAAGTTGCATTTTAAATTAGTGACTCATGATAGAATTTAAGAATTAATCATTGGCTTTTTCCTAGCTAGGAGCTGATTGATGTGGTTGTTGTAATATCACCCCACTTAGTTTTCCACATGAAATTTGCCCTAAAACTGAGATTGTTAGAGGCATGGTATGGTCACAAAAGTATTGAGCCACACTATATAAGTGGAGCAGTCTCATTGAATTAGTATAACCGGGTTGGGTTTAGCACATCTATGGATTATCATAAATTTGGGTTTGGTTCATAGAGAAAGAGAATATGATATTGCAACATGATTGGGATTATGGCCAGCCCTGTTCCTCATAGTTAGGGCCCAACCCATTATTAGTTAGTTTACATTTATTTAGGAAAACAAATGTAATAATGATATTGTTTGCCCTAAAACTGAGATTGTTAGAGGCATGGTATGGTCACAAAAGTATTGAGCCACACTATATAAGTGGAGCAGTCTCATTGAATTAGTATAACCGGGTTGGGTTTAGCACATCTATGGATTATCATAAATTTGGGTTTGGTTCATAGAGAAAGAGAATATGATATTGCAACATGATTGGGATTATGGCCAGCCCTGTTCCTCATAGTTAGGGCCCAACCCATTATTAGTTAGTTTACATTTATTTAGGAAAACAAATGTAATAATGATATTGTTTGTACCTCTGATTCTTTAAAAAGACTAGACAAATATTTAAAAAAGGAACTAGCCAAATACTTTATACTGCAAACTTTGTTGCACATTTTATAACATTGGGTTCCATTGCAATGTCTACTTTTACTCCAACCTATTATATATTCTTTTTACGACTTATGTTAGTAGGTCCATAGACTAGAAGGGCTCTCTTGTCTGGTACCCATTTTATAGAATTCATATATTGCTCATCAAATAGAAGAAAAGTAATTAAGGGATTCTTTTTCTACAGATTTTGATATCATATAATTAGGTTATGCCAAATTCGTTATATAAAAAATACTAATCAGTGTATGACTCAGCAGTTGGTAGAATACTTAATAATCGCATAACATTGCATGGTTTGCACTTTGAAATAAACTAACATAAACCTTTTCATTCACTTTTATAGTCTCATTTTAGTGGGGCAAGCATAAGATGACACAACTCTCAAGACTCAAGCAAATCCAAACTCGCATTTGATCGAACACTATAATTCTTGGTGAAAGACCATCTTATATAGTATCTTACTAAATTATTGACATGACCTTCGCCAATAATATGCAAACAAAATGTTAATGCTGTCGTCAAACAAGTAAAGCCTTCTCTGGTTCCTTACCATTGTCTTTTGTCTTGTTTCTTCATTTAGTTTTTAAAGACACTGCAATAGTGTGCGATACCTTGGAATATTGTAAAAATGATAATTGCAAGTAGGATTAGCTCTTTCAATAGCTTATAGATCGCAATGCTTTTTCACGGGTATGCATAACCCCAAATTTGGTTCGTGTTAGTCTCATTAAATATTAATAGTATATAATTTCAAAGACAACCTATTTGGGGGACAATAAAAATTATATATATATAAATTATTTGTTAAAAAAAAAAAAGATAAAACAGATTTAGTGCTGTGGACTTAAAGGCCTAGTGTTGCACAACACAAAACTAAACAAAGAAGTTTTAACGGGGGACTCCTTTATTTCGCAGGTTGAGTCCACTGTGGAATTACTATTGCAATGCGAACCAAACTCCGCAGTGTACAATCACCTGAAGAGGACGCTGGACATTGTCAGAGAGATGAGCTGAGCGGCATTGGAGAATGCGCGTGCCACAGTGACTGAGGCGAGCACACAGGCTACAGGCCGTGGTGGGGGAGGTCGTGGGTCTAGAGGGCGTGGACGCAGTGGAGGTCGTGCATACAGTGGAGGTCGTGGAGGTGGTCACGAGGATGACGATGTCTTCGGTAACTTCCAACTCTAATACCTTCAATTCTTACTGAATTTAACTTCTACTACTTTCAGTTGTAATTTATTTAGAGGACATATTATAGTAGCAAAGTATATATTGTTTGGTAACTAGTTTTTAGTGTTAATTTTCACTTCCTTCTCATAATTATGGTATAATTAGTACCGTTACAATGTTCTGCCAAACTTTAAATATTAAGACTAAGCACTTTAAATATTAACCAATGGGAATAAGCATTTTTTTCTTCCAAGCGATATATATATATATATATATGTATTGAAATGTAAGACATGCAAACTTGTTTCATTCATTCCTTATCAACTACAATCACAATACTATTATCCACTTTTAACATATACACATCAATGCTAATATATTATGCTTATGTATGAAAACAAAAGTCCAGTAAAATCATTTTTTCATCGTATAAAGCACAGACCACTATGGATGCCAATGTAATTCCTTTTAAAAATATTGCTACGCGACCATGAACATAAAATTAGCATTATATGAGGAAATTCAAAGTTGTGATCACACTATGAGGTTCATAAAATTAGAGTTTAAAAAATAGTAATAATAACAATAATAGAGTATAAACAAGTAAACAAAGCTGGAATTTGTAATTCAAAGGTTTTGTTTTATAAATTTTATTATTATACTTAATTTAATATTCCAATAATGAATTAAAAACAAAGTTTTATTAGATTTTACCAACAAAACAAGGTTTATATGTAGAAGGAGAGGTGGCGTAAGTATTAGTTTTATATGTTGAGGGTTTACACTAGACAATAGTTATTGGATTCTATGAACGACATGCACTAGGTGCGGGTCAAGCGATTGCTTACGCATTTGGCCCTTGTCTTGTAGGGTTTACACTTTACAATAGGGTTTACACCGTATTCACTTGGCCCTTGGTTACACTTCACGGTAGCAGCATCTTCTGTTAGAAACAATGTTTTATTGTTATTGTATCAGCTTTGTAACTGCTATGTGTTTTCAGGTCTGCTCTACCTTTGTTTTTGGACTTTGTTGTCTTCCATTCTCAGTTGAATGAATACAGTGTTGAAATAAAGAAAAAACAAAAAAACAAAAACAGTGAGAGAGAATTTTTATGAACATTTTTTAATAATTGATAGTGGAAGTAATATTTCTCCAGTCTCAGTCAGAAAATTTTTCCATCCTAAAATGGCAACTTCATTTCTTAAATGTTATTGTTAAAGTTGAAATAATTATTGTATGAAAAAATTGGCTTTTGCCCCTTTCAAAAAAACAATCTAGCATTTTACCGTATTTTCCAAATTAATTAGGAAATGCCCCTCTGTTTAAACTCAATTTTCTGAAAATCAAGTTAAGCTATATAGTGACGTTTTTTAGGATTCTATAGTGACGTTTTAAGGACCTATAGTGGCGTTTTGTAATCCGATTTCCATGAAGTCGAGTTATAGGTAACAAAAAGAGGAAAAAATTGCATGTAACTCGACTTCATGGAGATTGGATTATAAAATGACACTATAGTTCCTTAAAACGTCACTATAGGATCCTTAAAAATGTCACTATAGGGCTTAACTTTGTTTTACAGAAAATCGAATTTAAAAAGAAATTGTATTTCCCTAATTAATTTGGGAAAGACGGCAAAATGCTAGATTGTTTTTTTGGAATGGCCATTTGCCCATTCCCTCTAGCTTGGGGCAAAATATGATACTGCCATTGCAAATGGCACGGGTTTAATCAGAATACAGAGTAAGAACACTGGACCGGAAAAGAAAGCAACCATGACGCTTCATTTTGTATGATTGGTTGTGTGCATGTGAGTGTGTATATGAGAGGTCTCATGCACCCAAATTAAGCGAGTTTAAAGGGTCAAATGCCATTGAATCGTATCTAGGCTGCAAATAGTAAGACATTTTATGACTCAATCCCTTGTGGTTATCTTAATAAATGCAACTGTTTTTCTGCAGATGATGAGGCGTTGGAGGGCGACTGGGGCATGTACATGGATGGTGTCGGGTCATCACGATGCACGTCTGACGCTGCTGCCCAGCCATCCCACCCCCCTGGCCATGAGAATAGTGCAGAACACACATCCTGTGCCCAACCTGGCCCTCGGTCCCCACCACCCACTCGGCTGTCTCCCCCATTGTTTGCCGACTCTGCCCATGACGGTGGCTGTATATTTGTACCCACCCCTGGCTGACCGACACCACCTGAAGAACCGGCTGCATGGATCGAACAGATACAGGGTGAGAATATAGTGCCGGTACATGGATTGCGAAGATCACTCCGCACTGACATACATCCCCCTGGTTGTGGGACCGGTGACGGTAAATAACATGATTTATGGAAACATGGAAGCTATCCATAGACTGCGCATAATTATAAAAGACATATAAAACTCATAAAGGAATTATTACTATGTCATTATATGTCCTAGTCTTCTATTTTCATAATGATAAAGTAATTATTTGCATACCTAGGAAGGCATCTTTCTTAACTGCTACATGTTCATCAGATTTTTCAGATTAACAATCTTGTGCTCAGTTTGCATATGATGTTGTGTGTTTTAAGTGATGATCATACTCAGATCAAACATTTTCTGATAATTAAATTAAGCATAGGGAATGTGTGCATTCAAGTAATGTGTGATCCCTTTGAATTTCAGGTAAGACGAGACCGGCGAAGGCAGTTGTGAGGAAACGAAAAGATCGTTGAGCCGTTGATGATGTGGAGCTTCTGGGGGTAAAACCTTGCCCAATATCTGGACTTTTTAATTTATTTTAGTTTTTGAGGTTCTATTTCGATAATTACAATTCAGAACAAAAACAGTTACAAAAAGAAAAAGAGAAAATAAATGTCCTCATTATTAAACAGTTGGGATTTATCTTGGCTATAAAAGGAAGATGTTACTTTTAAGCAACTTAATTATGCTTCTCCTCTGTCTAGATATACATAAGTCCAGCATGGCTTGGAAATTGAATTTGCTTAGTTATGTTTATGCTTCTCCTCTGTCTAGATATACATAATTCCAGCATGTTTATGACGTACAGAATTTGGTTAGTTATGTTTCTGTTTATAAATTTCCTTCCTTGCTTTAATCTTTCTTTGATTTGCAAGAAAGTGATGGAAAAAAGGTGTCCTGCACATCACATTATCATTATTGAAACCTGCCCTGCACATCAAATTAGACCTATGATATTTGGACACAAACACAACACAACTGTCTTGTTTCAGCTTGGACATAGCATGTTAGACACAGCTGTTAGAGACAGCAACTTGTTAAATTCCTGTCAAGTACTATTATGTCGCTGGAGCAGCATACGTGGTACACAGACAAGGCATTTCTTTTTCGTGATTGGGTCAATTCGAAATGGTATTGTCTGTGGTTTTAGATTCATGAGGGGAACGTCATTTTAATGATTTTAGGGGACGAGCATGTTGAGTGAGGATCAGATGCATGTAGGTGAACCATTTTGTGTACAGAAATTGTTCTTGAGTCAGACCATAAATAACTTCCTTGCTTTAGGGAAGAGGAAAAGACTTGATGTAGGATGGCGTACGAGTAAGCGGCAACATAAACTGAATCCTTCCACAATCTGCCTAAACACTAAACCCTCAATGAATTGAACCAAAACCCACACAAATGACCACCCATAAAGTAAAGAAAACTTATTAATAAAAATACCATGATTGGCCATTAGCTATGTCCCCATACTCAATAATTCTATAATGGACAGTGATTTCCTCCATACCCAAGGAAATAGTGTCAGAATCTTGTGATTGTGGATTTTTGCTTGGACAAGATCATGTTGGGATATATGGCATGACTTAGGTGTGCGTAAACATTAAGGATTTTTCTATAGTTTAAACTTATATTTTCATTTAGTTGTTGGTTTTTGTTTTTTATTTATTGATTCATATTTGGTGGCATATTTTGCAGGCTTCAGTGGTTCGTACTATTGATATTAACAGAAAGCTGACCACAATTTGTTTTTTTCTTTGTTTTTTGCACAGTAGTTGGACGACGTGTTATTGTTCATGTAACAGCTAGCGGATAAAACTTTGATAACCTTTTTTGGACATAAAAGACTGACAGATTTTTGGAGAGCATACATGCCAGCAGATTTTTGGAGGGCATATATGAACAGCTAATTTTTTGGATATGTTAGACACAGCTTTTGGAACATATTTTGTAACTAATGAAGCTACTTAAGCATGTTTATGACGTACATGAATATTTGAGTCAGCTTCGAGTTACGTACCAATTATACCAATTATATTTGCAAAGGGTGGATATTTTCATGTGCGATGGAAAAGTTCATTTCTAGATTTTTGTATCTATGTATCTGCATATTTGAACAAAGGCAGCTTTAGACGAATGCAATATAGTGATGATGGATGGAGATCCCACAACTGACAAATTTTAATTTATACATTAGATTTTTTGAAATTTTGATTTTATGTGGGTCTCTTTTATAAGCAAAAGACTCTAGTGTAAATTTATACAGTTGGGATTTGTTCAAGATGAATGCAACTTTAGCTGATGAACTACTAGTTCTTGTTCTTGTTTCTCTAGTACCTTCAGTAGTTCCTATACCCGTCATGTTACTTGGATTATTTACAAGCAATATTCACGCTCTTATTTTTGCAACTTTAACTGTGGCTTATATAGGCGAATCCATGGAGGGTCATCATTGACTAGTTTGCGTGATTTATTTTTTAAGTTTAACCCTTACGCAAAAAATGTGCGTATCAAGATACTCTGCTGAATGAGCATAATATATAAAAACTAAATACATAAATCATATAAATATAAACCATATAAAGTATAGAAGTAATATTGAAAATACAGATTTTAGCGGTCTTCGGGAACTACAACAAACAAAAGGGGAAGTAAAAAAAAGGAAAGAGATCGAGAAGATATTTGTCCTAAAATTCCAGTTCGGTCTATTTATCCCCCCCCCCTAATGAACTACTATCTTTATATTGTTTTGTTCATTTAATTCCAATATTCAATATTATTACATATTTGTAATCATAATCTTAATAATAATTACGATTGCAATACTTACAGTATTATGGTGTGCTATCTCCTACAAAAAAGATGCTCTTCATTAAAAGGTTTGAAAGGGTTTAAAGCTTAATTAAAAGTTTGGTCAATTCTTACGAAATTCATGTCTTAGCTCCATTCGGTAGTCAGACATTGTATGTGCACCAGGCTGTGAGAATGCAAGTGACTGAACTTGGCAGTGTCAAGGGTGAAGGTAAAGCCTACAACCAAGCTTCATTGAGTTGGGAAGTAATAATTATATCCACTAGCTGCACATACATAATACAACCGAAAATTGCCACCCCTAAAAAAATGTCGTATTCTTTGGTTACTATATATGTGAACGTACTGATTGAACTTGGGTAGCAGCAGGTAAAGCCCACTAATTTGGTATCTCCTACAAAAAACTGGCTTAGTGAAAACTTATATAACTCGACATAAAAGTAGTCGAGTATTTATAAGTACTCAATTTCATTAATAAGTCAGTACTAAATTGAAAATGGCAACAACTCGGCTTTAGAGATTACGAGTAACATAACTCGCTTATTCACTAATCGAGTCTTTTGGGCAATTTCTACTCGATTTATGTGTAAGCGAGTACTAATTTAAAACCACGAACTGCGTCAGTCCATGCAAACTTCTCTGTACAAATCGATTGCTGTTGGCTTGGTGTGTGATCGGTCAGTTTTAACATAACTCGCTGATATAGTTATCGAGTACTTTTACTCGAATATTAATTACCCGAGTAATTTGTGCTACAATTGCTGCTTACCATAGTAATTACTACTCGAGTATACTGTAAGCGAGTACTAATTTAAAACGAAGAAGTTCCATCAGTCCATCCAATCTTCTCTGTAGCAATCGATTGCTGTTGGATTGGTGTGTGATCGGTCAGTTTTGACCTAACTCGGTTTTACTGGTGACGAGTATTTCTTAACTCGCTTAATTAGTTATCGAGTATGTTACTCGAATATGACTTAGCCGAGTAATGTGTAATAAAATTCCTGCGTACTAGACTACTTACTACTCGAGTATATTGTAAGCGAGTACTAATTTAAATCCAACACTTCCATCAGTCCATCCTCCATTGTCTGTACAAATCGATTGGTGTTGGATTGGTATTTGATTGGTCAGTTTTGATGTAACTAGCTTTTATAGTTATCGAGTACATTTTGTACTCGGCTATTCCTATAGCGAGTATTGTTACTGGTTTATTTGATAACTATGTCTAGGTACCTTCCCCCCATAAACTGAACCCTCACGCCGCTCTGAACTTCTGAATCTGAAGACTGCCTCTTCGTTTTCGTCAACCATTACTCTCTGTAAATTTTCCATACCCATCTCCTCAAAACTCCAACCGCCCCCTCTTTGATGTACACAGTACAGTACAGATTTTTTTGTTAACTATAAAACCAAAACCCTAGTCTGCAAATGTCGCTATTCCCCTCAAATCCGTAGGCGACCCCTCTGATTTATCTTGTCCTGACAACCGGTATTCCAACCGGTTATTTTTCTTCACCTTTGAACCACCGAATCCAGTCCAGCAAGGTATGTCCTGGTAGTCACACATTATAATTTTTGTTTTGTTTCGTTAGAAGTGAAATTGATTCATTAAGTGTAGATGTCGTTTGCTGTGTTACTCATTATCGTAATGTCCATAGATTTGTGATGTTGATTTTAAAATAATTGGGTCTTGCTGTCTGATTTCTTTTCAAGTGGTTCTTTGTATCTGTCATCTTCGAACAAAATATTTGTAGATCCGTTCGTTTGTGTCCATCATAATGTTTGTTTTGTTTAGGTAGTAATGAAATTGCTTCATTAAATTGTAGATTTCGTTTACTGTGTTAATCATCACCATGTCCATTTTTTAGTACTTATAGCAGACTTTGTCGTTTATTTTGTATGTTGATTTCAAAATAATTGGGTCTTGCATGAGTCATTTCAGTTAACGTATCTTATTGTCATGCAACATAATTTGAGTTGAAAAAAGTCACAGCGAAAATGTAGGGACACAATGTTTGATTCTAGAAATAACAGTCTATCACATCAAAATTGTGGCACAAAAGTTATGATTCTAGAAATAACTCATAATGCAATTTATTGGGAGTAGTAGACCAAATACTCTGTTTTTTTTTTGTGTGTGTGCCTAAAATGTACTTTTAATCACCTTTAAATTGTTCCTCTTGATTTTTAGTCATTTAGGATTTTAAATCTCGACAATTATAATGATGTCAATTTATTTCTTTTCTTGTGGTCAGACACATGTTTACCATTAATGTTACTAAAAATTACATTTTTTTTCCTTATCTAAAACGATGTTGTCTTTATTAGTGTCAAGATTCTAATAGATGCTAATAGATGTTAACAAAATGTGCACAATAATATGGTTGTATACTTAGAAATTTTTATAAGTAAATCGATTTAGAAGAGATCATAACAGTTAAATTATGTGATGTAAAACAAAAAAAATTCCTAGAGACACAGAAATTGTATACCTAAAATTTCACCCTTTTTGTCTTTAGAGGGTGCTAAAGTTATATGATTCAATACTTACAAAAGTAATGTTACAAATATAACAAATTTGACACATGTTAAATTGGTAGGTTATTATTGATTCTCATGTTGTTTAATATTGACATTACTTTTATTATCCATAATGAACAATATGCCACGTCATACAATTGTAAAATTTATTATGATCTTTAGTATGTCTACATACTTATTGTATTAGTCCCAGTGTTCTGGGCTCGGGCCTGTGGCCTTTGTGTATGCTTGCACAATTTTTCAGGCTGAGGTATACGTGGGTTAAATTTAGTCCAAATTTGGCCAATTAAATCAGTTGTGTCTAATTGTTAAGAAGTTTGACTGTTTAGTAGTAATAGTAGATTGTTTGTTCCTTTTGTTGATTTTAAATTAATTTGTTACTCCTTACTTTTTCTTACAATTACTGAATTTGTTATCAATAATTTTTCTTTAAATTGGTCTAGATGGAAAGTGATCAGATGATTCATACTGACATGACAAAAAAAGGAAAACAGCCTGACTTAGATGCCCAATTTGATGAAGTGTCTGACCTTCCCGAGCCAAAGAAGGCAAAGACTGAGCTCAAAGTCTACAAGAGGAGGACTTCAGCCCATTGGCGTGACTTTGAGATGCTTCCGACAAAAGGCAAAGAACGGCCTTCATGCAAATGTAAGCAGTGTGGAAAGAAATTTATTGCCGCCGGAGCAATTGCACAGTATAATTTGAAGCGCCATTCGGAGTTATGTCGAAAGAAATTGGAAGTGCCATTGAGCTTTCCTGTTTCTACAGGTAATGCATTTTTTATTTATATGTTGGCTATCCAAAGTTATAAGTTTATGATTTAAAAAAAAAAAAATTATATATATGTCCAAAAGGTTCTGGATCATGCATAAAGTACAAAAATGTTTACTTTAAATATTAACGATGAGGTGGTGTAGAGAAAAGTTGAAATGGCATTGAAGTTGCTATATGGACGGAGGATTTGAGTTATGAAAATAGAACATATAGAATGTGCACAATCTTGGCTGAGAATTTAAATGGAATAATCTGATGAAAAATTATGCATGATGGTATGGTTGATACCAATGTAATACAAATTATATTCATGCATATTTGGAAGAATCGTTTTTGGATTTTGTTGGCAGACAGTAGACACTACAAAAAATTTACCAGTCATTTTTTTCTTACTACTATTTGCATGACTTATTTGTTTAATTGATTCATTGCTTACATTGGTTCATTACCCACAGATTTTAAATTTCATATTTATAATGCATATTAAAGGGTTTAATGTTTCATTCAATTCATTTGATGTAGACCTTGTACAGCCACAATTGGAAGAGGTCAGTGAAGATAAAAAGAGCATGGAGATCAATAACGATGAGCACAAGGAAGACAGCTCTTCTAATCCAGTCTCTTAGTGATGTCTGAAGGCTTGTTGATATGGCACTTGGATTTTGCCATGAACGATAATAATGTGAACAAGGCCATGTAATCATTTTGGGTTTTTATTATCTTAATCTGTTATGTGTTTTAGTTTTTCATATGGAACTGAAAATGGCATCTAATAGGAGAATATTTGGTTATTTATTATGGAACTTTGACATGGTATTGTTGTTTACTTAGTATGGACTGTGGAACATTTTGGACTACTAGTTGTTTTAGTGGAAGAATTGCCGAAGTATTTGCATTTGTTGTTATTTTGATTTTTTTTACTTGATTTATGGTTGAATTCTGAATGTACATACATGGGCAACATAACAGGTTATTCGACAATGTGGGAGTGGAATTCAAACGTCTTAAGTGTAATTTTTTTATTATTATTATGTTTTGAATTTGAAACAACAAAGAACAGGCCGAGATAGTTTTTATTTATTTATTGTTTTTTCAAAATCTAACCGTGGTACATCTGTTTTTTTTATAGAAGGTCATAATTTTGTTCATTACATTGTTTGCTTTCAATTTTTATCAATTTAAGAGTTTAAACCATTTCTTATGAATTAGAGATAAAGATAAGTTTATTACATTAAGGGTATTTCATCATTTTCATTAGTTGTTTAGCGCTTTCCCTGAACATCAGGGGCAATCTCAGAAAATAAAATATTATAAAATTTAGTATTTAGTCGAGTTTTTATCATTTTGTACTGAACCTGAGGTTTTTTTTAGATTATGTATTAAAATAGTTTAGGGGTTTCTCTTATTTGGAGTCCCCATTTATTAATTAAGTGAATGTCCTTAATGTCTATATATAAAACTCGATGACTATTGAATGAAAGGTAAAAATATATGTCTAACTTGCACCAAAATATTGCCTCCAAAATAGGAGTACTCTCCTGATGGTATTCAAATTACTTTATTCACTTATAAAAAAAATTTCATTAAAACAAACACGTTTGTTTGTGAATACATCTGCTATGATAACTGATAAAAAAAAAATTTTATAATAATGTGGTACCAAAAAAGAAGACACACATCTGTCGTTATTGAAAAAATCTTAATAAAAATCAATTACCTTTATTTAAAGAAAATTAAAAATTTGTAATAATCGTAGCACAATTCTTATCTCAATCCAATTATCACAACAATGATGTTTTGAACAATTACAAAAAAAAAGATGGGTCAAAGAAAATAAAATAAAATAAATCCATAAGAAATAAAAACAATAAATAAAAAAACCTTCACAAAATTCATCCACTCTTTCTTACCTACGTACAAGTTTAAATTCTCCTCATATAAAACAGAGAAAATAAAATTTAACTTCTCATTATCATGAAACAATTACAGTCTATCAGTTACAATATTATTTGACTCTGTCTATTCTTATCCTCATGTCTCATCTGCAAAAGGTCCTTAGGAAAAATGGTCAACATTCTTTGACGCTGAGTCAAATGATCAGTTCTGTCGAAGACTGGAATGAAATGGTCTTCTTCTTCCCAAGTATGTTTAAATTTATTTGGAAATATACATTTGTATATGTTAAGGTCGAATAACTGCATATTACGTACAGGTTTGGCAAATGCCCATACATGTTTCATTGCTAGGTGGTGTGCATATCTGGATTTTATGTTCCAATATGGCTCAATGTCATGCTGCAAAATCATAACCGACACGGGGTATATTACATTAGCGTTATGACAACTAACCTATTGCTCGTTATATTCGCAACTTAATTACATGATTCAAGTTTTTTTTTGTTTTTCCTACGCAAAAAATATATAGAGAAAATACTTATTGGCTATCCAAAGCCAAGTACAGTTACCAAAACAACATACCCATTGTTAACAACAATACAAGCAATTACAGGCCAACAGGCTAAGACATATTCCAAATTGGAAGCAAAAGGGAAACAAAAAAAGATATTCAACAACACTTTAGCCCATCTGTACTGCAAACGTGAGCCATAGGGGTCATAAAAACACATATTTATATATTTAGTCTTACTAGATTCATAAATGCCACAAGCAAGAGCCATAGTTTCACCTTCATTTCGTGCTTCCTTGTCGTGTCGAATCATGAACTTCGTCCTCCCCCATAACATGGGCTACCACTTCACTTAGCATGTTAGTACTCAAGGTTGCAATCCTCCTTGTGTGGTCACACTCCTCAATGGCAACGTTTAACTGATACCTCAACAATCTGTTCCTAACGTCTCCATCGCAATAGCTGGTTCCTTCGCTTTGAGATGCCATTCCAGAACTTGATGGCGACATGGTAGGAGATGTCCACGATTGGGAAGCACCATACTGCACGTTCCTACCATTACGTTGCATGAACTCCATGTATGCAGATTCTGCTTCCCGTCGATCCTTGTATGACTTGTGTTCAGCGTTCGCGAATCTATGAACTTGTCTACTTGCTTCTTCCCAATTGTCGTATATGCCAGGAGCACGACCAACGAAAACAACATAGTATCTGCCACCCTAAAAGAGTTTGTACAACAACACTGTATGTTAAACCCATATTTGTTGTGCTGGGGTTAGAACTTACGAAGTTTCGAAACTGAGGTATTAGATAAAAATGTACCATGTTGCCCTACCAACAGGTGCCACTGGACTGCAGCAACGTTGACGTTTCTTGTTAAAAGATCTGACAAACAGTTGCATAATCAGCATTTGGTTTGTACAGTAATAAATTATTTAATGACAAGTATAAAAAAAGGAGGGCATGTTACCTGTAGAAGCGAAGGAGGCTTCTCTTCTCCCTGTCTGAATGTTTTCCTCTGCCAAGGTTCCAATCCACAAAGATAGGAGGAAGCTGTCATCTTATATAAAGTGGAATACATGTTGTACTCGACTGTACAAATATCGAGTACAACATGTAACTCGCCTCTCCCAATGGCGAGTATAAACAACTGCTCTAACGACCAGTTTGGTGAAGTAAATAATACTCGGTCTCCTCAGAGACGAGTTTTATTTATCTCCATTTCAGAATCACTGTGCGTCCGGCTGGTAGTTGTAGGTTTTAATAATACTCGGCTTCTAAAGAATCGAGTTATATGTAACTCGATTGTTTCAGAGACGAGTTATATTCATGACGTGTACGGTTTTAATAGTACTCGACTTCTTTATAATCGAGTTACATATAACTCGATATTTATAATGCCGAGTACTGTCCAAGCATTACACACCCCCCACCCGCCCAACTTTCTGGGACCACTTACCATTTATGTTTCACACTGTCGTTCTGAAGTCTGGACGTGGACTGGTCTGTGCGTGCAACCGTTGTGTCACAGCAAGTGAGAGCTTTCACCTTCAGTTAACCATCTGTTCTATAAACGACTAATTCAAGAAAGTGCACTTCATCTTTGTTCTGTCAACATCTCAGTTGATAGGTAAATACTACTTCATACACTTTACAGCAACACAAATTTTTTTATTGCTGTTGTGGCTGTTGAATTGGGGTATCTAAACAAAATTATGTAGTACAAATTTTGAGAATAGAAATTATTTCAATGTTGTGGGTCTTCAATGCTAAGTATCTGAATATAATAATGTGGTACATGTTGCATGCTAGGAATTATATAACTGATATTTGCAATGCTTTTGCATGCTAGGAATTATTTCAATGCTTATGAATTATCTCCCTTAGAGCAACACGAATTTTTTCAATGTTGTGGGTCTTGAATGGGGACATCTGAACATAATACTGTTGTGGACAATTTTTGAGAACACAAATAATATGACTGTTGTGGGTCTTGAATAGGGGGTATTTGAACATAATAATGTGATACAATTTTTGAGAACACAAATAATATGAATGTTGTGGGTCTTCAATAAGGGGTATTTGAACAGAATAATGTGGTACAATTTTTGAGAACATAAATTAGTTGACTGTTGTGGGTCTTCAATGGGAGGTATATTTATTTGTTCAAGATGTGGTCCATATTGCATGGTATGAATTTTTAAAATTATTTGCAATGCTTTTGAGTTCTCATTTGTTGAACAATAGCCAGCATGAAAACACATATATTGTGCAAACATTTTCGTTATCGAAATGAAGTCTGATGGAGTAGACAAATTAATGTTAAATTGGTAATTTTTAGCATGTTTAGCACAATTTGCTTATGTTTGTTTACCTCCATGAACACCCAAACATAGGGCATGTATAGTTAGCCTATGCATGTTCCAATATTACGCAGCATGATACAATTTAGTCTTATTTGTGATTTAGGTCCGTTATGAGTCCACATTACTTCTATGTTTACTACGACGGGGAGGCATATATTAATGATTTGCACGGGCTATCATACCGAGGTCCGAACCAAAAGCAGACGCTTATTGAAGTGAAACGTGGGATACACACGAGAAAACTTAAACGGAAGATAATGTCAACTATGGGGTTACACAAGGATACCCACGACATCTCCATTGTATTTCGGGCTCCGCAGCAACTAGTAGGTACCCAAGTGTTCTACAATTCAATTCCGTTACAATGCGACAATGATGCAAATATAATGTGGGGAGTGATAAAGCGGGCAGGGCAATTCATAGGTTCTGACTTGTATGTAACTGTCCACACTGTTGGGTTCAATGTCGACGGGGGTTCGCAATATGGGAGTAGAGTTGGAGAGCAAGAATCAGTTCCTGTAACCGTTGTGCACCCGTCAGTTACACCCGAGACGTCTTTGCCCTACAACTGTCAACCATGGAATGGGGTTGCTATGGACAATACTGAAGACGCCGAAGTGTTAAGGTCTATCCATACCCATGAGGATGAAGGATATACTCACCGAAATGAAGATATCCAAAACTACTTGGACGAGGCAACCGAAATGGATGAGACTCGAGATGTGTATGAGGAGTTCATTGATAACGATGGACCGGTAGAGAATCCAGAATTGTTAGATGAACTACAACCAGAAAATAATCTGAACCCTAACCCCGAATGGTTCACGTCAAACACATGGGATGACATTAATGACCCATCACCTTCCCTGGAAACAGGTCTGCTGAGTTGGCGACCGGGGGACGAACCGAGCAAGGGGATGCTATTCAATAATAAAGCTGCGGTTCAGCACGCGCTAACCATGTTCTCCGTTGGGCTCAATAAAAAATTTAAGTACATGAAGTCAGACCCCGAGAGACTGGTTGTAACGTGTGTACACGATGCATGTCTATGGTCAATTTGAGCTATCTACAGCAAAAGGCACAAGCTGTGGATGATCACAACATCTAAGGGTCCCCACACTTGCTTGACACTCCAAGTGGATCATGATGGAAGGATGATGGATTCAAAGTTCATTGCCATCACACTTGAGTCATACATACGGGAAGACATTTCAAGAACAGTAGCAACCCTACGTAGTGTTCTTCATGCGAAGCACGGCCATTGGGCGTCTCACTATAAGGTTTGGGATGCAAAACAGAAAGCCGTTGCAGCCATCTACGGTGGTTTCAATGAGTCATATGCAGAATTGCCTAGGTTCTTGGCAGCGTTAAAAGATGCAGATCCAACCACAGTGACACAGTTGAAGTGCGACCACCGTAGTGTGCCGGGAACTTGCACATTTAACTGTGCCTTTTGGGCTTTTGGTCCGTGTATAGAAGGGTTCAAGTATTGTAGGCCGGTGATAAGCATCAATGCAACGCACCTCTATGGCAAATACAAGGGGAAGTTGTTGATAGCAATGGCAACGGATGCTAACAACGAGGTTTATCCACTCGCGTTTGCCGTTGTTGAGAGTGAGAGCAAGGAGACATGGGGATGGTTCTTGGCATGCCTGAAACGATATGTTACGAACCGGACAAATCTTTGCATCATTTCTGACCGACATTCGGGTATAAAAGCTTGCTTTGATGACACAAGGATGACTTGGTTGCAGCCTCCCCAGGCCCATCACCGGTATTGCCTCCGCCATGTAGTTAGCAATGTGAACACAAAATGGAAAATTTCGGAGTTGAAGAACATGGTATGGAGGGCCGCAAGCGCGAATCAAGTTAGAAAGTTTCAAGCCACACTGGATTTAATTCGCAATGTCAAACCGGCTGCACACAGGTACTTGGAAAATGAAAACAAAGAAAAGTGGACACTTGCACACGACGGAGGGCGTCGATACGGAGCAATGACAACCAACCTATCGGAGTGTTTTAATGGAGTACTGAAAGGTGCATGCAGCTTGCCAATCACAGCAATGGTGAGGTACACCTTCTTCAAAGTGAACTCCTACTTTGACGCTCGTCGTAATCTCGCTCTAGAGCAATTGGAAGCGGGTCAAGAATGGTGCAAGTATGCCATGGAGAAGTTCGAAAAAAACCAAGCGAAGGCAAAGGACCATATGGTGACACGGATGTGCACACAAGCACGGTTATATCAGGTTGACACACCGGGTAATCCTCTAGGTAATGGGGGCGGACAACACACGCACAGGGTTGATCTTCGGGGTATGACATGCACATGTGGAAAATGGGAAGCATACAAGATGCCGTGTTCACACGTAATAGCAATTTGTGCTAAGTATAAGCACGATGCGCAGCAGTTTATTGATCCTTACTATAGCGTGAGTCATAGGTTCCATAGCTATGAACCGGTATTCCAACCGTTGAAAGACAGATTAGCATGGCCGGATCCTGAAGAAACTAGAGTAGTGATGCCCAATCTGCACCTGATCCGGAACAAAGGTCGGCCAAAGTCCACACGAATCCGCAATGAGATGGACGAGAATGATAGGGAGTTGCCGACCTCCCTATGGATCGAGAATGGACCCAAGTCAAGATGTGGGTTGTGTCGCCAAGAGGGGCACAACCGTAGAACATGTCCTACTCGAAATGCGGAGTCAACTAGCGGTGGAGCTGCATCATAGGTAAAGGTCATATATCTCCTACAACTTTTGTCATATATAAATTGGCACTATTAAGAACTCAGTAGTAGTGTCTTTGTTCTCTATTGCCATAGTAAGTATTTGGACTAGTCATAAAACAAACACTGGTGTTCATGCATGTATAGGCAAATGAGGTTGTTCAGTTGTTTTTGTTACACTATTCGTCGTAAGTCATTGCTCATTTTTCCTGTTCTGCCTATGTTGTGTGTTAATAACTTATATAAGTCCAGTGTACATAACATTTTTTAACTATTTACAGTAGGTACGGCAGCCAAGGTGGATGGGTGCTAACGGACATACGTTGCACAGCCAGGATGATCCCTACCTCTTTAATTGGAAGCAACCGAACATCACCAGTTGAACAGGCCCATGATGAGAAGACAAATGATATTGGTCATTTTTTGCTTAGAAGTTGATATTAAAGTTTGTACTTATGTAGTCATGCACTTTGTTAGTGCCTTTAATGTTATGTACTGATGGGGGTTTTACTAAGCCGGTCAAGCAAACAATTCAGTTAAAAACGAAGTTATTGCAATGGGGTTTCACTAAGCTGTTTTAGTATGATTTCCAACTTCTCCAACTTTGTTGCATTCATATTTATATAGCAGGGGCAATCTCAAAAGCAACAATATAAAAGTGTGTTGCATGCCATGCACTTGTTGCTTCATGGACATTGTAATAAACAGAACATACCTGCTGGTGTAAAAAACTGACTGAGCTGCAACAGGAAAAAACATACAGGCCGAGTTGTAATATGTAGTGGAAGGCTGTTCTATAAAACTCGATTTTATATAAACTGAGTAACATTAATAACTCGGTAATCCAAGATTCGAGTACCATTTCGTCGTCTCTCAAAAAGACGTTACTCGATCTTATATTAAGAAGTACTCGCTCTCTGAGAAAGCGAGTTACTTGAAGTAACTCGATAATTTAATTATCGAGTACATTTAGTACCATCACAACTCCAGCCAAAGTTGTCTGGAAGAATCGATTCTTACTTGATTGGTGCACGATCGGTCTAAAACATATAACTCGATTATACTATTGTCGAGTAATAACTGGTGACTGAAAAATATAAGCAGAAGTACTCGCTCTCCCAGAAAGCGAGTTACTTGATGTAACTCGATAATGTAATTATCGAGTACATTTAGTACCATCACAACTCCAGCCAAAGTTTTCTGGAAGAATCGATTCTTACTTGATTGGTGCACGATCGGTCTAAAACACATAACTCGATTATACTATTGTCGAGTAATAACTGGTGACTGAAAAATATAAGCAGAAGTACTCGCTCTCCGAGAAATCGAGTTACTTTAAGTAACTCGATAATTTAATTATTGAGTACATTTAGTACCATCACAACTCCAGCCAAAGTTGTCTGGAAGAATCGATTCTTACTTGATTGGTGCACGATCAGTCTAAAACATAGAACTCGGTTTTTTGTTAAGCGAGTAATAATAAACTCGATTCTTATATTATCGAGTTATGTGGTTCCTGATATACACAGTTTAGTGTTATCTATTGTTTCATAAAAAGAAAAAAAAGCATAGCTCATTGTGTGGATGCACTGGACTCCCACGGTAGCAGCAGTCGATTGCTCTCGATTCCTCAAGCTCCTAAGCGACTTCCCGAGTTCCAAACATCGATCCTCAACTGTAGTATGACTCTTTTACCCTTGCTTCCCATTGAAATTAATTTCAAATCCTGCATTAATCTCCCTGTGAAAGCTGAAATTTCGAACTATGCAAGTGTGGGGATTTTCATGATTTTGGGTGTTGTGGTCTGAAATGGGTCATGGGTTTTTACATATGCATGTTATTCATACGATTTGTAGCCTTTAATTACATAAACATAGCTGATTTCTACAAGCCCATTCAATTTAGGGTTCATGTGTTAATATGGAATTTGGGGATTTTCATGGGTGTTGGTGTTTTGACATGAAATAGGTAATGGGTTTTTTTGTATGGATGTTGTACACACGTTTTCTACCCTTTAATTGCAAAGAACACATGATTTGTGAGAAATGAAAAATTAGAGTTCATGTCTTCATATTGGGAATTTCGGGATTTTGATGTATTGCTTCATTTCATCTGAACTGGTTCATGGGTTGCTGTGTATGCATGTTGGCGAGATGTTCTCTATCGTTTATATTCAAAATTTTAACATCTTGGTATACATGTTGGTTCATTCGCCAATCTTGTTCTTTGTGGAATTTGGGGTTTTGTTGAATTGGGTATAATTGCCTGAAATTGACCACATGGTAAGACATTGATGGATGGTAGTGACTGGTTTTACACCCGCTGCACCATGTACACTGTGGGTTTGCATGGTTCTCAAATAACTTGACTGTATGGGTCAATGTTCATGTACATACAGAAAATTTTTCATTTCAATGCATTCATTCATTGACGCTTATTGTGCATCAATATCATGCAGTCTTTTTGTCATGCATATGTACATTGTGTTTATGTGTCTCTAACGCAGTTCTAAATATTGGTTTTCTGTTGTGCTTTCATTCCCACCTGTACATCCTAGTTATGGCTCCTAAGAAGTCTAAAACCATTAAAACCAAAGCCAAAAGAGTGTCTGCCTCCTCATCTAAGCCTGCCAAAAGAGTGTCTGCCTCCTCATCTAGGCCTGCCAAAAGAGTGTCTGCCTCCTCATCTAAGCCTGCAATTGTGTTTGATGAAACAACGTTTGAATCGGTTACGAAGGCGCAAAGGTTTGAAAATGTAATTCAGTATTGGACAATTTGGCCGGAACGAGAAATCAATCTAGATGAATTACCACTTGCTGTCCATAGGAATCTACAGTGTAGGAACTGGTTGTCTCTATGTAAAGGTTTACAACCCCCTCCAGTTGCACTGATTAGAGAGTTCTATGCCAATCTCGAAATTCGTTCTGATAATGATTTCGCTACTTGGATTCGAGGTCGATACTTTGTCATAACTAAGAATGATATATCCAATGCTCTTGATGTACCTCGTGTTAGAACACCTACTTATCCATACTCATACTCGAACCGTCCTGAAATCTCTGATGTTATGACTCTTCTTTGCGGAAGACCAATGACATTGGCCTTCACAACATCAAGAATTAACTCGAGTGACTTAACCGAGCTTAATTATATCTTATTTAGGATAGCTTGTCACAACATCTTCCCCATCTCCCATGTCCATACTATTCCTAGAGAGAGGTGTTACTTTTTGTATGCCCTCGTCACTGATGCGTCCATTTGTTTTGCTTCCGTTTTCTATGAAACGCTTGTTCGGGCGCATAGGAGTAAGAGTAAGAAGCATGGTCTATTCTTCCCAGTTTTCATCTATAGGATTCTACGCTATGTAGGAGTAGAGAATTTTCCTTCCCTAGAGTTGATCCACATCACAGCCCCTATAGGAGCCACCTTTCTCAAACAGCGGACTGCACAAAAGAGGAGTGTTGGACCGAGTGTTGGGTCATCAAAAAGGCCACGAGTATAGTCCACCACTGGAGACGATCATGCTGAGCAGAGTCCTATTGATCCTACAGGTACCGTTGCTGACATTGGTGACGATGGGGTACATGCTCACAGCACAGCTGCAGACCCCACCGTTCCTCCTCCCCTATCTATTCGTGCTATGATGGAGACCATTATGACGACTCAAGCAGCTCATGGACAGCTTTTAGATGGCCTTATTGCTGAGGTTGCTGCGTTGAGAGCAGATTTTTCAGAGTCCAGCAGTGCTTTTCCACCTCCGCCACCGTCTGACTCTTGATGATTGCCTTTGGCAATACATAACAGACAGGGGAAGTAGGGATTGTAGTGTAAGAGCTTTAGGGCTAATTTGTAGCTTCCATAGATTGTATTCAAGTTTTTTTATGTGATTGTCAAGTATTTGTATATTATTATATGTACTCTTCAAGGTCCACAAACATGGTTTTAATTTTATGATAATATGACCATATTCACAATGTGTGATGACTTTTATATCGAATGATCATTTGCTTTCTTTCTTTTTTTCCTTCAACTGGAATGTTGATATGCATATTTGAAGAAAAACTACAATCATTGAAATGATAACAGAAAGGAACCTACCTCGTTATATGCATTATCGATTAGTTATGCAATGGCTACACCAAAAAAATAAAAAAGAGATCATAAAAGTAGATTAAACACATACTAGCCTCTGAGCACGCACGTGCACAGAGGTTGTTCTAATTTTATGGATAATGATTAATTTAAAGCATTGTTCATAATTTGGGATTACTACATTTTCCAAACAAAAAAAAAGTACGGCATTGTGATTCACCGCACATAATACTCATCACACCCATACGTTTTTTTTATTTGTTTCATTCTTTTTTCTTTTTTTTTATGATTGGAAAATATAATAATCCAAAATTACAATAAATGCTGTAAATTAACCCTTACCCAAAAAATTGAAGAGACTCTGAGCACGCGCGTGCTGAAAGTGTTAGGGTTTATAGTTGTATTTGATTAAATTTCCTATGCCGTACTCATACACGTTTATACTTTTTCGATGAACGTTATATAGATTTTTTTTCATAATTAATACCTACGTTTCCTGTTTCTGGTCACTGATTTGTTTTGTGTTTCCACTTCTCCATCCATATCCTTATATTTAGGGAAAATTTTAAGATTACAATGGGGAATTCGTGTGACCCTATCCTTATTTAAAAGCTTAAGAAAATAAGGAAAACTACATGTTTCACCCAAATCCCACTTACTACACATCCATAACAAAAGTGAAAAAGAGTTGAAATTCGAAATATACTTATTTCACCGGTGAAGGAATCAATAATGGTTAGCCACTTACTACACCCCCATAACAAAACTTAAAAAGAGATTAGATTTCAAAGATATCAATTAAATGAAATTAAAACTGAGAAAATGCACATAACATTGTTAATGGAGCAGTAAAGTAATAGTCTATAAAAGAGGAAATGTAAATTGAATTTCACATAGAATTATACAAATGATAAATATAATTTATGTTACAAAAGAAATATGTTTACAACAATTTCTTAGATAACAACCACTTTAGGTGAGGGTTAAATTGGGTAAAATAATATTGAATCTCAAATATATAATATAATAATACCCTCTAAAATAAAGTGGCATGAATTACATTTTAAGAAAAAATACCGTAAATTACATGGAAAACTTGTTTACATATTCCCCATGGAATAAGAGTAGTGTAAATTACTTTAGGGAAAAAGTAGCGTAAATTACCACTTCAAGCAGCCTAATTCCCTTAAAACCAAACACCAAATTGGCCAATGATGAACACAATGCCTCCATCAAATAGGTTGCCAAGGTCCACTTCACTTCTACAACACATCTCTACTTGAGTTCGAATACCTCTTTTTCTTTTTTTTCTTTTTTTAAATCAAACACCTTTTTGACCTTCTAGCTCGTGCTTCGTCCATAACTATCTCAAATAATATACTTGTTCCATAATTATCGAACCAGTAACACAACATTACCGCTAACCACTCGCCATATTTGTTAGTTACTTGAAAATTAAATAACTGGGAAAATACAAAGTTCTGTTAGTTTGTCAATACCATAAAAAACGAATATGTTAAAAGCTCTAACGAAAATCATATTAACAAGAAGTCATGTAATTTACCAATAATAATAACAATAGTATCAATAAAAAAGTAGCTAACCTTTTTCTGCCTGGTAAGAAATTTGTTATACATTATTAGGGTTAAATACTAACCACACTGCAATCACAACATAAACAGGGGAAAAAATTGACCTTTGTTAACAAAATAAGCAGGTACTATGGAAAATCACAACTAACTACTTGTCACATAAGGCATAGGAATAATTGACCAATAACAAAGAGGTAGCCTTTGGTAAGGAAATAAGTAGTTAAAAAGCCTCAGTTAATTGGCAACAGAGTTTTCCATAAAGTGTAAAAACATTGATGATGACCTTTGTTGAGACAATAAGCTGTGTAAAGACCCTTTATCATATAAGTTACCGGGCATGTACACACATAAAACTGTAAATATACTATTACGCAATCAGGGGAAGAAGAAGATGTAGAACCAAATCTGTTTTGAAATTCCTTTTCTAAACAAGTTTTTTGAAATACATCATGGAAATATTAATGCATTATCAGAACTCTCAATTTCAATTCAAACACTACTACAGTTTCCTCGCAACTTGTTATGAAACAGAAAATATACATGCAATATAAATCATAGGAAAGAAAATAATTATATAATTACAGAATAAACATTCTTCACCAAGAGGAAGGAAAGCATAGGCAGATGAACGAAAAGAGTAATCAAACCTTACAAATGGTTGGAATTCGTTCTGCATAGCATAAACCAGGAGCAGTTAAATTCTAAGTTTCCTTGCAACATCAATGCTAGGAAAACAAATAAATTATACAATTAAACAATGTAATTTTTTCACAACAGCGAACGAAAGCATAGGCAGATGAAAGGAAGAAGTAATCAAACCTTAGGAAGCATAAACCAGGACCATTAAAATTATTAGTTTCCTTACAACTTGTTATGAAACGGAAAATAAACATACAACATCAATCATAGAAAAACAATCAAATTATATAATTAGACAACAAAATTTTTTGACAAAAAGGAACAAAAGTTTAGGCATATTAAAGAAATGAGTAATCAAACCTTAGGAATGGTTGGAATTGGTTTTGCAGAGCATAAACCAAGACCATTAAAGTTGTAAAGAAAAGTAAAATCGGAATAGATGGAGAACCTCTTCCTATATAAGATACATAAATAGCATTCATTGAAAAATAGGGGAGCTGTATGTTAAGGTGGCTTAATCAGTGTGGTAACTGCGACCATGCACCGTTAGTTGAGTAGGAGAGGAACAATCTTGGGTTTTGATTATTGTAGAAGGAGAGGTGAACCTGAAAATACACGGGTGTGGGGGAAAAAAATTAATAAAAAAGGAGCACTGTGGAAATTCACCTAACTTCTATCAGCAATAGTAGTGTAATTACAATTGATCCCAGTTAAATTTAGATAGATGGAGGAAAATTAGACACCAATTTCATATTTAAATTGGTGGTCCCCACAAGAATCTAGACACATGACATTGGTAACAGTTATGACCCTCTTCATACAGTGTTTTTCTAGCCTGTATTGACATGACAAGCTCTACTAAATTTTGATTGTAATGCTTGAACCATGAAATAAGGTTATAAATGCACCACAATAATGACTTTCTTTCTACTCCCACTAAATTCCTAGATTGAGTAAACTATGAGTCGCATCGTCTCAATGTCAAATCGTAAAATGCGAAACAAGTTTGGATCTACTTCAACATATGGATCATCAGAAGCTCCAGCAGATCAACAACTACAAACATACACAGACCACTATGGAGGGAAATGGGTCGGAAAGAAGAGGGATTTCATTAATATGCCAATATACACGTACGAGAGTCTTGGAAGCGTCGGACACATCATGGTCGGCAAACCCACAAAATTAAGTACAGATACAACCGTAATAGAGTTCACCGTAGCAAAACCACCATGGTCAACCCTATACGAGAAGAGCTGTGAGTTGGAGGTGTATTGTTGATGGCACGGGTTACGAGTTCCTAAGGCACGCTCAGCCGAGTTACCTAGAGATGAACCTGCCAACATACTTGCGCGTCTTGAACAAGAGAACAATCAAATGCAAAGGCGACTAGACCGTTTTCACGCAATCCAAAAAGCTAGGAAGCATCTAAAGGGGAAGGCGCAAGAGCGAGCCATGAAGTCTATTAATGAAATTACTGCGTTAGATGATGAAAGAGATATTTCAGACTTCTCAGATTCAAGCAATGATGACTTCCAGAAATTTCTACCAACAAACATTAGACGTTGTTGTTAATGTCTACACATTTTGTGCAATACAAAATGTTGTTCTTAACGTCTGACAAATGATGATTATGTACGTTCAACTTTTGCATTACTAAAGAGAAACTGTTCATTAGTTTTCGCTAAGTTTAAATGAAATCAGTTTATCATTTTTTACCTGCTGTTCTTTGTTGCTACATATGAAAATTTAAACTGAAAATTTCATACATTCTACAATACAGACTCTTCCAAACCACACACACCAACCACTCTTTGACAGAAAAACCATATGGTTCCTAAAGTAAGGACTCGCCGAAGTAGAGTGGGGCCCAACTGAGACCATCACCGGCGAGGTGTAAAAACACACATTTGTTCAAGATAATACTCCCTTCCAACATACATTCTGTGAAACTGGTACTGTATTACATTGTTCTGTTTGTATGTTGCAATGTTTTCAATGGATTAGCTAAGTGTATATGAAATCGTAATTCATTCTTTCCCTGTTGTTCTTTGTTGCTACATATGATTCTTGTGCTTTGGTTGGAAAATGTCCTCTGCTTAGATATGTTGATGTTTCCAATATTCTCTTTGTGTAAATTGGAATGTTACCCACATAACACTCATCACCCAACTTAGATTTATTGCACATTACTTGTAGGAAAATTTAATAGATCCAATACATACAGACTCATCCAAACCACACATACTAACCACACATATGATTCAATAATACAAATAATTCATATATATGACACCATCAATTGCTGTATCATATACCCGAATCCGTGTATCTTAGTTCTGCTACTGTCCTACTTTATATAAATACATTACATACAGACTCATCCAAACCAGGCCAACCACTCATTCTGTCTTCCTCTTTATGTAGAAGAAAGTTTTTTGTTACTTTCGTAACAAACTTCTGTCTGGTTTCATGTTTTATGGGCAAATTAGCTAAGGGATATGTTTCTATCATCTTCATATAAGTCTATTATTTATAGCTGATGATCTTCCAATTTACAGTTGTTATTGACTGGATATTGAATCTCAGTGGTAGTCTTATCAAATATAAGAACATGGAAGCTTGATTTTCCTTCACATCTGAAAACTAGAAAATAAACATAACAGATAGAATGGTATTCAACGAAATCCTACCAACCATTACAAAACCAAATGTTGTTATCAACTTTCTTCAATCCCACTTGCCAAATACCACCATAGGGAACAGTGAGTGTAGCTACCATGGATAGCTCAGCACTGTTGAACCCTGACCACAAGTACCCATCCACACTCACGTGAAAATACAGAGCATCCCTTCAAAGTTTATGCATTAATTTTGGGGGTGAGCTGTCCACCATTTCTACTTATACACTTTGCAGTGCTGCATGTGCTGCTCAACAGTGCGTCACACTGTTGAACCCTGTCCAGTCATATCACTTACACGCATATGCGCACACAGATATGCATCCTTTCGCAATGCACCGTTTTCAAGGATGCAGAGCATTCCTGAAAAGTTTATGATACATTTAACACAGCTCGACACTGTCTCGTCAAGTCATGTCAGACAAGGCACAGGAATGCTGAATAGTCTTCACGTGAACCCTATCCAGTCATATCACCTACACGCTTGTCAATACACAAATATGCAGATTTTTGCAATGCACTGTTTTCAATGATGCAGAGCATCCTTGAAAAGTTTATGAAACATTTAATGCAACTCGGCACTGTCTCGTCAAGTCATGTCAGATGAAGCATAGGAATGCTGAATAGTCTTCACGTGAATAAACACACAACCTCCTTTGCAGTACACATCACCTGCCTTCTACTGTAGCATAAGCTATAGCCATATCAAACAGTTGCCTCAGCGAACCACGTGCACCAACAGGTGCCACTGTATAGCCAAGTCATGTTCGCAGTTAGTATGTGCTCCTCAACACCTCACTAAACAATACAAATGTCCAGACATATCATCTTTATTCACGTGAATACTTACCCTTACATATAATCACATTCACGTGGATATTTACCCTTGCAAAACTCCTATATAAAGTCCTAGTCCCATTTACATCTACCCTTGCAAAACTCCTATATAAAGTCCCACTCCCATTTACATCTACCTTTGCAAAACATCTACAGATACCGATCATAAGTCACATTTTCCAATGTCAATGCGCAATTGGATGCTACCTCGTTTTCCAGATAACTATAGGAGGGAGAGAGATTCCGACGAGAGGGAATACTATGCCGGACTGCGGCGGGAGTGGGACTTTCGTGTGAACGAGTCCAACGCTCTGCACGATGATCTCGTGCGAATCGGAGCGCCTCTTGTTGATCGTGTCTCACTCACACTATCACGACAAAATATGCATCAATATGACCGTGCAGTGACAAAAATAAAAAAAGAGAATAATCTCATGATACTCCGTAGGTCCAGGTATCACATGCTACAGCTAGCGGAAGAGCTGGCCGCCGCCACGAACCGGCAACTCACTCCGACGGAACGTAACAATGTCCTTAACTACGAGGACTACCTGTCAGAGTGAATGCCTATGTGGTATGTGTGTTATGTCTAGGTTAAGTCAATAATGTTAGTAGCATTAGTGTTCAATATGCAATGCATGCATATTGGTGACATCGTGTAAGTTACTTTAAGTTTTCTGTATTATGTTGTAGGTGCTTATTGTTATATTCTAGGTGCTTATTGAAAAATATCATGTGTGGGAATATTTGACTTTTATGCGTTCTGTGGGAATAAACTAGATTACGAATAATGTACATGGTCCTCACAATCAATAATAAGGTTTACATAGTACAAATGCAACAATAGTGACCCACATACATTTAAAACATAGTTAACAAAAATAGTTAAATAACAAAGTCTAATTACACCACGACATGATTAGTCTTCATCTGACATCTCCACATCTGACTGATAAATGGGATCAGCAAGAAGTGATTGCATGAATTGTGCGTGCTCGTACCACCCTCCCTCCACTGACTCTCGGATCTCGACTTGGGTCTGATATCGATTAAGACGTATCTTCATTCGATTATTTTCTTCTCTTATGCGGTTCAATACTTTACGAAGTTCGTCAATCGTGTCTCTAGGCATCTGCAATGCGAGTCGCCGAGGCACTGGCAACTTAAAACCAGTCAACTCATCATAAAACATTTGTTGTTCACGAAATAACCAATCCCACTCCTGTCTCATGGTATTGTGAACATAAGCACTATTTCGCAGATTTGGATTGATTGGATAGCTAAACTCATCTTCCAATACCCAGCAACGACCCATAGCAGTGAACACATCGTGAGGCCTATAGAGTTGTGGGTTGCCAGAACCAGACATTGACACTGAATACAATAACATCAACTGATCAAGTTAACACTGTGCATCAATTGTTGGTAAATAATGTAATGCTGCATAAGATGCTACATGACAGTGGCGGAGGTAGGATTTCAATTCAGGGGGGGCAAGCTTAGAAGTCAATATTAACAAAAAAAAATATATATATATATATATTAAAAAACATTATAAAAACAACTATAAGTGTCATACAAAAACTATGTAAACTATATTTAGACATTTAAGTTAATACTATAAAATAAATTGTGGAAATAAATAAATTTTAAAATTATTTAAAATATAGCAATTTACTTGCAAAGTTGTATACACATCTCACTATCTTTTCTTGATTGTTTTTGAAACTATAGGAAAAGTTCGACTTTCTTTTTATTTTACAAACTAATTAAAATTCTAGTTCATAGCATAAACCCACAATTTAAAACTGAAATGTCAACAAATTGAGGACCAAAAAACAAAAAAAAAATTGTGTACAATATAGGACTATCGATTGACATAAGAAAGACACTACAATGCATTATTATTATGCTAGGTGTGTGTTATTGTGCTTAACGGAAATTCTTCTAATTAAAAGCTAACAGCTAACAAGTTAAAAGCTCTTGGTGTGTGTTATTCTGCCTAACGGAAATTCTTCTAATTATTTTTGCTTCTGTCACGAAACTTTTGGGTTGTTTCCTATTTTTTTTCTTTACACAGTGTCATTGACTTAGGTAAGCTTGTCATTTTCCCTCTATTTCAGCAGGGCCAGGAAGCTTTTTTCCTGATTTCTGTTTATTTTCTGCATCAAGCAGGGTAAAGCATTCTAAATATTCCCTAATAGTAGTACATATGGAATATTTTTGGACAACTCAAGGGGGGCACTTGCCCCCTCTCCTCCCCCTCCCCCCTGGCTCCGTCTCCGGTACATGACAAAGACATTCATCAATTTGTGTACTATTACATGCTAAAAATTAAATACTAACACTCAAATTTTACCATAAGCATTACACACATAACACGCAATATAACTCAATGTACACACATAACATTTATCACCATTTCTATAGCTTATTGTACGTTTCTTGTAACATCAAACAACTAATATACCTCTAAAATACCATTCAAGAAAATACACATAACACTCATTCAAGAAAATACCAAAGCATAAGTAATACAAATTATTAAATGAAAATTATACTCTAACAAAAAACATACATTATGATTGATAAATTTTTATAATATCTACAACTATACCAAGACAATAATAAAATCCTCAATGTATTTCAAAGAAGAGAATGAGTTAGGTAAACCTGAGATGATGGAGAGATAACACCAACTTCTGACTGAAAATTCTTAGAATGAGGAGAATATCTGAAAATGATGAGGAGAATTGCTTGAGAAGTAGATATAGCAGAATAACTCGATTATAAGAAAACCGAGTAATATTAATAACTCGATTTCCTATTAATCGGGTTCAGCTTCACGTGTGAAAAACTGATGTGAAATGGCGTCAGAATAGCATAAAACTCGGTTATATGAGAACCGAGTAATACCAATAACTCGATTATCTGTTATTCGGGTTTTATGTACTCGTTTTCCCCATTGACGAGTTATAAACAGTTACGCTGGAATATTTTATTGCCCAAAAGCCAAGCTGGCACACCAGCGTGGCAAGAACCTGGCTACAACTCGGTTTCTTCATAATCGAGTTACTTAAGTAACTCGGCTTTACGGAGATCGAGTTTTAAAACAGGGGCACGCCCCTATATAGTTTCGAAACAGGGGCATTATGCCAAATATGTTTCGCAGAAAGGGCATAAGGCCAGAATCCTCTGCATATAGGTCATATCTGAGAACAGAATACAATTTGTTTCATTAAGCACACACAAATTGGATATGTCAAAATTCAAATCTCCGAAAAAGAAAAGGTGGAAAATTAAGTAAGAACATAATAAAATGATTTAAGACATCAAATTTTGAATTTAACATTTTATATTATTAGTTCAGTTTCTTTGATATGCCAAATTTCATTATTGATTTCTGCCTTGGTATCTCTCTCTTGACTTTTCTCTATATAGTATCCAAAGTAAGATTCTTGCTCCAACCGGATGGAAGTAAATGCAAATCTTAACTCCTATTCCCACTCTTCCTAGGTGTTGAACGTTTATTCAAAACACTCGATGTTTGTGCAAACCAGAGCAAGGTGAATATGAAGAAAGGAAATGAATCGTCATGTTTGATCGATTTCAGGATGCAAGAAACTGTGAAAGAGTTGACAGCTATACTTGAAGTCGGCAAAACTATGAAAATATTTCTTTTTTGGTGCTGGACATGTTTTGTAGTTAGTTCTTTAATATAAAACTGACAATGAAGAAGAATATGAGTTTAATACAAATGATTAAATGGGATTTATAGCAATGTCAAGGAGATTTTGCTTCTAGGACTCCATCATGATTCATATACAAATATTTGTCCACTGTCTCACGCTAGACAGTGGACTTCGTCGCTCCTCTGGGTTGTGATTCCCCAAAAGAAGTCTAAGAGTGTGTCTGGGAAGCGCATTTCCCAGACGCACGTTTGCGTTTCAGATTTTTTTTTTTCTCCAGCCGTAACTTTTTTACTTTTCTTCTGAACAGTGCTCTTGTGTACTGTTCATGAGCCCCATAAACTATATTTTTCAGTAACTTTTTCATTAAAAATGGGTCCCACGGTACTATTCATATATTTAAAAATTATTTTGCTACAGTGTTTTTCAGTTTTCAGTTTCAATTTTCAGTTTTCAATTATATCCAAACAGACCCTAAGAAGATTGATAGTGAGATATTGGAAGACATTAGGGCTACGTGGTTTTATACTTTAATTTTGCTCTATTTCTCTTACTCTCTCAAGTTCAATGTTCAAATTACAAAGTCTAAGCCTTTTTAAAAAAAAATGATATAGCAGGATTTGAACTTATAACGCTCGTTCCGTGGTAATTATTCTTTATCATAAACTCATTACACAAATGGATTTATTGGAACCCAAATAAACTCAAAGCTTTTGAACAAACAAGAAAAAAAAAAAAAAAAAAAGCTTAAAACAACAATTTTGTTACGCATATAATCATAAAGACTCACAAAAGATTTATTTATTTATTTATTATCAACCAAAAGGTTACATACTTTAAACAATGAACCAAAAAACACTAGAACTTGTTTTCTTGTAATCAAGCTATAGGCATAGAATTAATGTAGATGAGATCTGGCAATGTTACCATTGCCTCCTTTTGGATAGAACCCACCAGGTTTATGCTCATCACCGGAGCCATAAACAACCCTCAATATCTCCTCAGCGGTCCTATCATATGCAACAGAGTCTGCATCTCCAGCAAGCGCGTTCCCATTGATCTTTCCCTCAGCACCTTCAGATTTGGGAACCCAAAGACCTTCATCTTTGACACCTTCATGTCCAAGCTTGTTCCTTAGATCCGAAAAGTAATTTGAAAACTGTGCCACCGTTATTCCATATGGTTCCACAATCTTGTGTGCATGCTCATACAGGTATGCTCGAATAACTGCATCTTGGCCCGATTCCACACCTAATAGGCCTGCAACGAGCTAAACATATACACGTCCACATTCTTATCATAATAACTTCATGATTTTTGGACAAGTAGTAATATATTATGATATCAGAGTAAGTGTTATGAACTGAATTTTTGTTTTTGTGCTCTACTAATCTACCTTTCAAATCAAAAAAGGGTTTGGTTTAAATTAAACTTGGTGTAACTTTTATCAATGTTATATCACTTAATAACTATATATCAAACATGGAATTTGACAAATCCAGTGTTAAATAACTTGAATTGCATTGTCTCCTTATACTTATATGCATGCAAAATATAAAGACGAGCAGAGATTAATTATAATGTCATATAAAAAATGTTTAACTTTCCATTTTTGTACTTTGAAGTTAGGCAGAAAAAATGAGTTGATGGAGTAAAAAGGAAAATTACATATAATTGATACCAAATTTAGCGTGTATGTTAAAAATTTAGAGAACATAGCTAATCCAACAATAGGATTTTTAAAATATTAATCCCAAAAAAAATTATTAGGTGAGTTATACCAAATATAAGTTGATTATGGACATTTGAAAAATTACAAATTCCATTCGTCAAGCTTTATCATTTCTAAGAGGAAAAATGATAGTTTATTCTATAAAAAACAATGGTAGTATATAACTATGTATATATACACACACATGCACGTAAAAGCAATAAATTGTGATTACTGTTTATTTCTTAGAACATTACTATGGATCAATAATCAAGTTTAAATATCAGTTACCCTTCTAGAAGTAGGGGCTTGGAGTTTTGGAATTGTTCCAACGTAGCCCGTGAGTCCAACATAAGGAATAAGGTAAGATGCAAGGAGGTAGTGAACTCCACTATAATAAGGATCAAAAGGTGGGGACAGCTTTTTCCCTACTGCAGCATCGACCACTTTTGCAAATGATTCTTTACTTAAGTCCAATAATGGTCTTGGAAATCCTTTAACAACTTTTTGAATGGCCCTGCATCAAGAACTTAATAGTTAGTACCTTTGACATTTAAAAGAAATTATTGCTACGATAGGATTTAAAGTTTATAGTATCTATGTTATGATAATTGTTGTTTGTCATTATGTTAAGCCATCAATGTGTTTCTTTTCATTATAGACGGTATTCAAATCCAAATCCCTTATTCAAGGATGAAAATCTTTATCTAATTAACTAACTAGAACCCATTAGTCATTATACCAACACACATAAAGACATAAATAAATTAAATAATGATTTCAAGAGAAAAACCTCAAGTGTCCAACTTCTTGGTAAGCAAATTGCTCAATAACATCCCTGGTAAAAGGATCCAAATTTGCCTTTTTAGCACCAATGGGTGTTGGACCTCCCTGGGTTAAATTTGGAGCAACTTTATCTAATCCATAACCCAGAGCGCCATACAAAAAGAATTCAGCTTCAAAGAACTCTAAATTTAGAGGAAATTCCAGAAGATCCACATCTGCTTTTGCGATTGATGTGTGTGAGTCGAGTTCAGAAGAATAAAATTTGGGAAGGAAGAGTAGGGATATTAGTAAAGTGGTGATGGTGGTTGTGCTAGCAGCAGTTAGTGCCATAATTTTCCTTTTTGTTGTCTATTGTTGCTAGATAGCTACTCTCAGATATGTCTGATTGATGTTACTACTGTTTATATTTATATATAATCTCTGGCTGGTTATATTTAGAAAAATGCCACATTGCTAACGTCGTTTTTTTTTTTTTTCCTTCTTTTTTTGATAAGGCTAATGTCATTGTTTATATTTAGAATAATGCCGATGTAGATATGTCAGATTGATGCTGTAGCTACTGTTTATATTTGGAATAATGTCAATGTACGTAGATATGTCAAATTGATGATGCGGCTACTATTTATATTTGGAATAATATGGACATTATTTTTGAATGGTTCGGTGGCTGTTGAATGGGGGATGATTTGAAAAGGTAAAACTAATTCTATTTTATTTGAGTTGTGAATTTATGATGCACTTGACCCGTACAATAAGTCTAATAACAACCGTTTCTACCATTTTATTATTATTATTTTTAGATAAAAACTCTACCATATTATTTTTCTCTTATATTTTTCGTAGTTGCTGAAGTGGTGGCTTATGATTGATATATATTGTGTATGTAGCATTGTTTGGCTTCCATAGGATTTGGCTTATAGTCATGCACATTGAGTCTATCCATTATGTGACATGGATGTCCCTGAGGAGGCTTATGCGCACGCTCTTTATGAATCCATGAAATGGTCTATTTCTAGGCGCTATTCCATGGCAATTTTCCTGCTGCAACTGGATGTAAATGATTGATAAATATAAGATAAAAGTTACAAAATGTGGAGAATGTGGCAAACCGTAGAAGTATGCAATCAAGCCACGAAAACCGTCTCCTTATAGTGATATTGAATTCATTAAAATATTTTTGTTGAGCTTATAAATGGGGAGAAACAATTTGAATTTTGGATTTCCTCGTTATAATTACCAAAAAGTGCAAATTAATTTTCGAAGTTATTAGCAAATATAACTGTCCATTTCGTTGACCTAAAAAACATCATCCAATGCTTTTTATCAACAATAAATCATTATACGATTAGTGTCTATAAATAAACATCAAAAAATTTATATTTGCTTCTACTTATGGGTGATTCTATTTTTCAAGTCTTCAAGAGTTATTTCTCAAAAAAAAAAAAAGTCTTCAAGAGTTGTATTTTATATCTCAAGATATGGCTATTATAAACTATTAGTATATAATCAGTGGCTACACACAAGAATGATAAATTGAAGTGGTTCTATTGATGTTAGCTTGAATTATTAAATATATCTAGATCTTTGCATTTTGCCTCCTCGGCAACTGTATCAGTAGGTGACACTGGGGCCTTTGATTGCTATAAGTTCTTTTCAGCAGAGGCCGAGGACTCTGCATCGAGCCGATGTGAGATGGCAGCCACCACACACTGCCTTGCCATGGATTGGCAACCACGGATTTCGAGAACTTAGTCTCCTGACGGGAATTTCACCTTCTGATGCAAGGAGGAGGCAACAACCCCCAAGGTATGGAGTCAGGGCCTACCTACGATGGCTGTATAGGGAGAATAGGTGTCCACCACGATAAAGTTCACCTCCACTATCTCTGGGCCGGTCTGAATGGGTAGCCTAATCATGCCCTTTGGAATAACAAGCTTCCTATCAAAGCTCATCAAAGGAGAGTTATAGGGCATCAAATCTTCCGGTTTTAGCCTCAGCCCTTTGTAGAGGTCGGGATAAATAACCTCGACCCCACTGCCACCATCCACCATCACTCTTTTCACATCGTAGTCCCCGATTCTGAGAGTGATCAACAGTGCATCGTCATGGGGTTGGGTGGTTCCGATCTTGTCTTCTTCTGAAAAAATTAGGATTGGGTGAAAATTCATTCTGGCTCTCTTCGGCTCTAGCTGGGACTCCTCGGCAAGCAGCTGAGCCACAGATAACACTCGTGAAGGGCACGTGCTTGTTCTTCCTGGCGCGGCCAAGATTACATTGACCGTCCCTACGGGTGGCCTTAGGGCAGTATCTCTCTGGGGTTCCTGATGGGTCTGGCCTTGATGACCACTGGAATTATGCAAAAGGTGCTTCAGCTTTCCTTCTCGGACTAGCTGGTCTAGATAGTTCCAGAGGTTCTTGCAGTTCTCTGTGGTATGTCCGTGGTCCTGGTGGTATTGGTAATAAAAGTTCTGATTGCGCCTTGTGGACTCTCCCGCCATCTATTCGGCCACTTAAAATATGGCTCGTTCTTGATTTTCTCCAACACCCGATGTACTGGTTCTCGGAATACAGTATTGATAGTCTGTGCGTTGGTTGCTCCGGATTGCCCTACGAAAGCTCTCCTCAAGCGGTTGTTGTTATATCGGTCCGACCTGAAATCCCTCCTCTCCTGAGGGATAATCTTCTCTTTTCCTTTACCTTGCAGCTGGTCTTCCTCTACTCGTTTATACTTATCGATCCGATCCATCAGTTGCCGCACACTGGTGGCAGGCTTGCCAGTCAGAAACTTCCTCAAGCCATGCTCAGCTAGAAGACTACTTTTGAAGGTGCTGATGGCGATATCGTCAAAATTGTCATCCATTTCATTTTACATCTCCCAATATCTGTCCGAGTAAGCATTTAGAGTTTCTCCATCATGCATGGATAACAACAATAATGCACTCAAGGGCCGAGGAGCTCTGCTGTTTGTAACGAAACAGGAGCCAAAGGCTTGGGTTAGCTGCCTATATGAATCTATGGAATTCTTCTTTAAGCCATTAAACCATCTCATCGCCACTAGTCCCAAGCTAGATGGGAAAATCTTGCACATCAGCGCCTCATTTTTAGAATGGACAGCCATCCTTTGGTTAAACTGGCTCACATGCTCCACGGGGTCTGTTTTGCCATTATAAATGGCGAAGGTTGGCTGCTGGAATCGTCGAGAAAGTGTAGCCCCTTCTATGTGGTGTATGAAAGGTGATTTGGAGAGTTGATCCAGTGCCCTGCTCATGGCATCATTTCCCAAGCCCCTAGGAGATGGGCTTTTATGTTTACACCTCTAGTAGTGCTCTTCTTCGTGAGAGAAGGCCTCGCTTGGAGGAGTCCTTGATCTTTGCCTATAGTCATCATCGCTTTCATCATCGGAGGGCATGTCAGGGCTAGAATGAGATCGCCTTCGTTGTGCATAGTGCAGCCTTCTCTTCAAGTCGTCTATCTCTCACTGCATGGCTTGCTTATCATTTTGTCTCTGGGATATGTGACTCCTAACTTCTTCTAGTTGCATCGCCCGGTCGTTATTTTGTCTCTGGAGCACGTGACTGCCTACACGAGAGTAGCTTCTGCTGGTTTGAGTGGTGTGCACACTTCCCTTCCGAAACCTTCCATTCTCTTCATTTCGATCACGCTCAAGGTTGGGAAAGTTACCCTGTTATTGGGATCTAGCCGGTTCAAACTGATGGGAGCCTGCCTGATGAGGGCCTAATCCTACCATGCTTGATCGTTGCCCTTACTAACACACAAGTTCTTCCCACAGACGGCACCAATTGTAGGGACTGAGTTTGAGTACTTCTTCTATTAGATGAGTGGACTCAGGCCCAACTAGCCCAATACAATAAATTTATAGAGAATGGGTTTAAGAATTAGGCCTTAGTGAGGGTTACAACAATTAGACATGGTTATGAGTGGGTTAAATAACAAGGATGTAGACTAAAGTGTGAAATTCTGTCCTCAGCCCTCATCTGAGGAGTTTCTTGTTCTTATTATGTCTTCAGCGATTGGTTACAAAGGTTTCAAAGATCATACAAATTGCTCCCGTATTCTCTATTTCTAATTCCCGATCCCTTTTATTGGAGGGTTTCTCACATTATATACCTCCTTTCAGTTGATCTTGGCCCTCCATCTATTGATTATGCAGGTCACCACTCGAGTGTTTGTCCCATCAGCCGCCTTCTCAAACCTTCTATGAGTTGCAGTAACCAAGACAGCACTACTCAGGAGTCATTTCCTTATTAATGCGGCCAGAACGTTAGTTATGGGCATTTAATGTGGAGGTGACAGTTTCTCCTTGAATTGCTCCTCCACCATGCTCTCATGGCTGTCCCACTGTACTTGTCCTTTTTCTTGGGATGCTCTGGGAGGCTGCCTTCGACGGCGTGCCTCTCTTCCCTTCTTTGATCTCGGTTGGCCGAGAACAAGATTGTCCTTGACGATGTTTCTTGGCAATTTGGGCTTTCTTCGTTCGTCCTCGGGCATTTCTTCCTCCTCGGCATGGGTCTTGAGCTTAGTATAAAGTGGACCGGGGTTGCCAAATTCCTTGACCCCACAATTACATAAATAACTTATAAATTTGAATTATTTTTCGTTACACAAAAAAATGATTCATAATATAAAATCATTCAAACTCTCTTTCCCTCTAATTTTATATATAGAGTTAGATACATGATTAGGTTTTTTTATGGCCTTTTTATATTGAATTTCTCATTTTCTACACTGAATTAACTCACTTGGCACGAAAATTAAAAACTTAGATTAGATAGGACACGTGGTGCAAAATTAAACTCTAATTGAAATCTAATTTTTATACTAAATTAACTCACAATATATATAATTATTTTTTACACAAAAAAATTGCTCATAAATATAAAATCACTCAAACTCTTATTTCCTCTAATTTTATATATAGAGTTAGATATATGATTAGGTTTTTTATGATTTATTTATATTGGACTCCTCGTTTTCTACACTGAATTAACTCACTTAGTACAAAAATTAATAACTTAGATTAGATAGGACACGTGGTGTAAAATTAAACTATAATTGGAATCCAATTATTACACTGAATTAAGTCACTTGGCACAAAAATTTAAAAACTTAGATTAGATGAGACACATAGCGCAAAAGTAGACTCTAATTGAATTCCAATTTAAAATCTAATTTAATTTTCTCTTAACTTTGGCTATTAATATATATATATATATATATTGACTTTATGTAGGATTTTTCTTGCCCCATATCTTGTTTTGAATATATGGTGACCTTTTTTTTTTTTTTTTTTTAAAGAATATATGGTGACCTTGATCCAAGAGAAGATTGCCTTTATTTAATTATTATTTGTATTCAATTTCAATTGGCCTCTTGCTTGGTTTGTTTTTTATTAAACTTCTGTACGACTGCATTATGGGCAACATCCTAGAAAAAATGTTGGAATGTGTTTGGCTGTAAGTTTTTACTAAAAGTTTATTTGTTTAAAGTTGGTTAAAATGTGATTTGCCTTTTACCTAAAAAAATTTACTGTTTTAAAAAACGAACCAATGAACTAAAAATTAAAAAGTTGTTGAGGAAGAAATCAATATTTTAACTTCTTTTTTTTTAGTACATATTAACCACCAAACTCTTTACCATAATTTACTAATGAATTCATCTACTTTCAATTATAATCATTTTAAATAAATAAGTGATGTAAATGTAATTCATTTCAATGAAATGAGAGAGGGATTTGATTCCTAATTATTTTTTGTTGAAAACACTAAAAAATACAATGTAATGATATAAAAATAGATTCTTTCGCGTGCAAGAAATAGTAGGAGATGGATGCATCTCCTCTTTTCGTGGCTTTCTTTATGAAGCAGTAACCACCAGAAAATTTGGTGATAAGACTCGCCATGGTGACAATTACCACCGGCAAATTTGGTATTTAGTCTAGCCTTGGTACGAATACTGGTTTTGTGTCATTTTGTGATCACGTGGCAAGCTCTACAGTTGTCAATTTTCAGATTAAATGAATTTTCCCCTTATTTGAGAGTGATACACTCCAAATTAATTATCTTATTAAAAACATATTTTATGTATATGTATTGTGGAGAGAGAGAGAGAGAGAGAGAGAGAGAGAGAGAGAGAGAGTATCCTCCATATGAAGGTTTTTTTTCTTTTTTTTTTTATATTTCCATAGGAAGGTTTTGATCACACATATAATGCACCACAATAAGAACTTACATATAAAATAAGTGTATTTTTGGACATCTTTGTTACATATAATTCTGGACGCTTTCAATAAATACACCAAAAAGTGCCAATTAATTTACAAATCTGTAAAAAAAATATATAAGCAGCCATTATTCGTTGACTTAAAAAACATCACCCAATGCTACCATATAAAGCTATGAATCGCTATAGGATGAATTTCTATAAATAAGCATTTAAGCAATCATATGGTGAGCGTTTTTTTTTTTTTTTTTTTAAGAAGAATATATGGTGACATTGATCTTAAAGAGAGCTAGATTTCCTTTATTTAACTATTATTTGTATCCAATTACAATTTTGGTCTCTTGTTTGGTTTGTTCTTATCAAACTTTTGTACAACTACATTATGGGCAACCAGTGGCGACTCCAGGAATTTTTCTCAGGATGTTCCTGGGTGGGCTTGCCCTGTTACAATCTTTTCTTTTTTAGATTTTAGTTGAATTTTTTTTTTTTTTCCTTTTTTGCTTGAAAACAATGTTATAAATACCGTTTTGGACCCTATTTCAGTTTGTTTTGTGGAATGGAATATTTTGGTATCGATTTATTTCGATGTACAGTTTCAGAGTGTTTCGGGGTTTCTAAAAAAAAATTAAAAATAATATATATTTATATTTTCTTATACAACATAAAATTATTGATCCAAATAAGTAATCCTCAAATAAAACAAATCATTTAGTTTTTCTTCTTTGACACTCAAATCATTTAGTTATTACACAACAATTACTATTTTAGAATATTAAAACATAAATATGTAATTAAATAATGAAAAACAACAACTAAAAATAGTACAATAAAAATGTGTGTGTATATATATATATATATATCAAGTATCAACTTAACATTGTTTTTTATTTTTTTATTTTTTTATTTTATTTTTTTTGTCTTTTATAAGGTGTATTCACTTACTTTTTAAGGGACCATATACCACAACTCCAATTCAATGCGACGGCCCCATCCACCTCCCCACTAAAAGACAAGAGCCGAACAGCAATGTCAACAAAATTACATATTTTTATATTTATATACACTTACCCAAACAGTAAAAAACTAATCAATTTATATTGTCAAAAAGAAGACAAACAGTAAAAAACTAAGCAATTTATATGGTCAAAAAAAGACAAAAGCAGAAAAGTTAAGCAATTTATATAATTATATCGTGAAAAGATAAGTCCAAACTCCAAACACGCAAACGAATGCAGAACTTTGGGCTCTCGGGCTTAGGCACATAGAGCAGTTTCAGTCTTGTAGCTTTGCTTGCAAGAAGTGTGGTGGCTCCCGGAGTGAGGTCATGGCTCGTACCCCTCTTTCACCTCGTCCGCTGTTGGGCTGACCCCCACCGGAAGTGGTGTTGATGGCGGAGGAACTAGAAGTGCTATGGAAAAAACTTACTTTTACTGAGGAAGAAGACGTAGGAATAGTACTAGATAGTAGTAGCACAAGAGCAGCGAAAGAAGTAGGAAAATGCTGCGTTTTGATGAAGATACTGACCCAAAGATGCATAAGTTTGGATGCATTGAGGAAAAACCTACAAATGTTGTGGAAGCCAAACAAAGGGGTCCAGATTTCTGAAATCGATGAAGAACTCTTTTTGGTGGAATTCGGGGATGGGAAAGACAAAAAGAGAGTGATTGAGATGTGCCCTTGGAGCTATGAAAAACAGTTAATTCTTATTCAAGACTTTGAAGGTGAACTTACCCCAAAGGAGATCGACATCAAGTGGGCTCCTTTCTGGATCCAGATCTATAACCTCCCGTTGAAATACAGAACTAAGGAAACCGGGTGGGCTATTGGCTCAAGCTTAGGGACAGTAATGGATGTTGATGTTCTAGAATCCGGTGTTCAATGGGGCAAATGTCTTCCAGTTCGGGTGCGTATTGATACGACAAAACGTTTGCTGAGGGGCAAGAAAGTAACCATTAATGGAGGCGAGAGCAGGTGGGTGAGCTTCAAATTCGAGAGGCTCCCAAATTTCTGCTATAGATGCGGCCTTCTTGATCATGCCTTAAAAGATTGCAGTGAGGAGCTTGACACTACCAAAGGAACAGAGACGAACATCCTCCAGTACGGGTCCTGGTTGAGGGGCGACCCGATACGACGGAGTGGATATGAGATTTTCAAACCGGGGTCTAAAACTGAAGGTGGTAGTGGCTCCGGTAAAACGGAAGGTAGGACGGTGAGGAATCCGACTGTGACGCAGGAACCGAGTAAGGATCCAGAGAGTGGCGGAAATCACGGGTCTGAAAAGACAGCTCTGAAAGTCAGCAACCCGATGAAGGACAGCAACCCGAGGCTTGATGGAGATGGTTCAGGTCCCCATACTCCACTGTCAGAAGATTTGCGTGAAAATGGCAATCTCAAAGAGTGGGAAGGAAAGCTAGGGGGATCGGAAACTTCTTTGGGCTGTCAGATCAATGTGCAGACTACAGTCCAAGCTACTCCTTTAGCTGGAATGCATTAGGAGACAGCTCACCTTCAGGATTTGGATGAAGATCACGTGGGTGCTTTGGCGCCAACTAAAAGACTTGATGAAAATGTGATGGGTCAAACTCCCGTGCGCCAAGACTTAGGCCTTTCCCCTAAGAGCCACACCGATAGGCAAGGCCGGATTGTGGAGACTCCAGGCCCATCGAAAAAAGAATGGAATAGGCCAACAAGGGATGCAAAGCCCAAGTCCAATAATGATGGAAAATGGCCTCTGGATAGGGGTGTGCAGAAAACCCACCGACCCGCCAAACCCGACCCGACCCAACCCGACCCGCCGGGTTGGGTCGGTTTTTAAGGCTTGGTGGGTTGGGTTGGGTTACAAAATTTTTTTTTTATGGCGGGTCGGGTTGGGTTTGGGTCATAAAATTACAAACCCGCCAAACCCGACCCGACCCACCGACCCACCCATATTTAATATATATTTAAAATATATTTTATGTTTAATAATTTTTTTTAAATCAATTGTAGGGCACTTTTATATATATATATATATATATATTTAATAATTAAAAAAAAATAGCTGTAGAGCAGCATTTCCTCAATTCCTCCTACTAATACTAATTTAATATATATAAAAAATATATTATATAATTAATAAATTTTTTCAAATAGCCAGTTCTTCCTATCTTATATAAAAGTTAATTAGTTCACACAAATCCTAATAAATTACTATTGTTGTTTTGTTATTAGTATTGTTTGCCTTTAAAGAGTTACATTGATACTAATATTTAGGCTTTTTTAATATATTAATATTTTTTTTTCTACTCAATTTAATAATAATACTAAAAAAATTTGTCAAACCCATGGGTTCAACCCGACCCAACCCGACCCATGTGGGTTGGGTTGGGTTGGGTTGAACTTATATGATGGGTTGGGTCGGGTTGAATTTTTTTTAACCCACCATGGTGGGTTGGATCAAAAAATCCCCTCAACCCGACCCAACCCGACCCATGCACACCCCTACCTCTGGATGTAAAAAAAGAGGGCCCAACCCCTCTACAGGTCTTAGACACCAACATACAAGACCTCCACGACTCTTCTAATCTAGTTCTGGTCTCTGAGAACAAAAATGGCACGGTGCAGGCTAAGTGGAAACGTCTTCCCCGCATGGAGATGGGCACATCTTCTATTAGTGTTGGTCCTGCTGGTTCTAAACGTCCCACAGACATGGTTTCGGATCTTAATGAGTTACCAAGCAAAAAAATTCTGGTTTCTCATTCGGAAAAAGAAAATCATTTTGTAATGGCGCAGGCTGGCTCTCAGCCTCGCCAGGAGCAATGAGTTGCGTAATTTGAAACTGCAGGGGGCTTGGGAACCAACTGGCAATTCAGGAGCTTGTGGAAGTGGTGCAGGTGAAAGCTTCCACTGTCGTGTTCTTAGCCGAAACACTGGCAGACGAGGCAAGGCTTGAATATGTTAAGGATAGGATACGGTTTGACAAAATGTTCACGGTGAAAAGAGTGAATAGAGGAGGTGGTTTAGCATTGCTGTGGAAATCTGATATTGGGGTCGAGGTTGAATCATCTTCGGTGAACCACATTGACGTTACAATCAACAAAAACTCTGAGGCAGCCTGGCGTTTCACTGGGTTCTATGGTGAACCAGAAACACACATGAGACATGAGTCTTGGGATCTTCTCAAGTATCTTCACAAACAGAGTTCTATGCCGTGGCTTTGCGCTGGCGATTTTAATGAGATAACTAAACAGTCGGAAAAAGTGGGTGGTAGATTGAGGCCCTTCTCTCAAATGCAGAATTTTAAGGAGGCTTTGGACGAATGTGGGCTAATGGATTTAGGTTACATAGGTTCTCCATTCACGTGGAGTAAACATTATAGGAGTGGAGCTTCAATATGGGAAAGGCTAGACAAGGCAGTGGCTTCGCATGATTGGTTTATTAGATTCCCAGGCTCTCGTGTCCACCACGTGGATAGTTCAACATCGGACCATAAATTTTTGTGGATTGATCCTTCATTCCTGGACTTTCAGTTAAAAAGGAAGATCTTCAGGTTCGAAGAAATGTGGTTAGCGGATAAAGGTTGTGGCGAAACAGTTGAAGGGGTGTGGCAAGCCAATTATGAGGGGTCTGAGAATTTGAAGGTGATCAGGAAAATTGAGAAATGTGGGAAAGAGCTGACTTTTTGGAGCCGTAATAATTTTGGTAACGTACGGAGGGAGCTGGTTAAAAAAAGAAGAGAGCTAAACCGGGCAGAACAACAAGCTGTGAGGATTGGGTACTCGTTTCGGGTTGTGCTCTTAAAGAAGGAGATTAATTCTCTAATGGGGAAAGAAGAAAGGATGTGGAGACAGAGGTCGAGGTTCACCTACATCAAAGAGGGTGATCGGAACACCCGCTTTTTCCACAGCCGCGCCACACTGAGAAAGTGAAGAAATTGTATAAAAAACATCCGTAACCAAGCTGATGAGATGTGCACTGGCCAGGAGCAGATTACTGATACTTTTGTGGAATTTTATAAAAATTTATTCACTTCCTTAACTCCAAATGTTAATTCAGAAGACCTTGACTCTATCCCGCAGGTTGTGACTGGAGAGATGAATGAGATTCTGGTTGGTGAGTTCCAAGCTTGGGAGGTTGAAGCAGCTCTGAACCAGATGGCCCCTCTCAAAGCTCCAGGACCCGATGGAATGCTTCCCCTGTTTTATCAGAACTTCTGGCATCTGGTTAAAGGTGATGTTACCCAAACTGTTCTGCATTTTTTGAATTCTGGTTCTCTGCCTAATCCTTTAAATCATACATTTATTACATTGATTCCAAAAACAAAAAATCCCGAGCGAGTATCCGAATTTAGACCCATTAGCCTATGTAATGTGCTATATAAAATTTTCTCCAAAGTTTTAGCTAATAGATTGAAAAGAGTGCTTCCTCATATCATTTCTGAACATCAGAGTGCTTTCATTAAAGGTCGTTTGATCACAGACAATATCCTAGTGGCCTATGAGACACTGCATTACATGGAGAACCATAATTCAGGGAGTTCGGGCTTTATGGCCCTCAAATTAGATATGAGCAAAGCCTACGATAGGGCCGAATGGTCTTTCCTGAAAAATGTTATGCTGCATATGGGCTTTGATGAGCGTTGGGTGGCTCTTGTTATGGAATGTATCACTACGGTGACATACTCCATCTTGATTAATGGTGAACCCATGGGTAACATTAAGCCGAGTAGGGGTATTCGGCAAGGTGACCCACTTTCACCTTATCTATTTTTGGTGTGTTCCGAGGGTCTTCATAGGATGATTCAAAGAGCGGCTTGCAATGGGGATATCAAAGGTGTATCTATTTGTCGCAATGGCCCAAAGTTGACCCATTTATTTTTCGCCGACGATAGCCTTCTATTTTGTAGGGCTACCATCCAAGAATGTCGAAAGATTATGGGTATACTTGCTGCATATGAGGAGGTTTCGGGGCAAAGATTGAATAAAGAGAAGACGACCCTTTTCTTTAGCAAGTCCACGTCCTTGGACCATCAAGCACAGATTATGGAGGAACTTGGGGTGTCAGAGTTGAAATAGTATGAAGATTACTTGGGTTTACCCGCTTTGGTGGGAAGAAATAAAAAAGCTAGCTTTGACAAAATAAAACAAAGGGTCTGGAAGAGAATGCAAGGCTGGGAAGGGAAGCTTTTGTCACAAGCGGGTCGAGAAGTCCTAATCAAATCTGTGATTCAAGCTATTCCCACGTACACGATGAGTTGTTTCAAACTCCCTTCTACTTTGTGCCATGAGATTGAGGTAATGGTTAGGAAGTTTTGGTGGGGTCAAAGAGGAGAGAGACGGAAAATCCATTGGGTAAGATGGGATGACCTTTGTCGCCATAAAAATGACGGGGGAATGGGGTTTAAGGACCTCACTCTGTTTAACGAGGCCATGCTTGCCAAACTTGCTTGGAGACTCCTTCATGACGATAACTCCCTCTTCTTTAGGATCTTCAAGGCTCGTTTTTTCCCCTCTGGCACCATTCTTGAAGCCAAGGATTCTGTTTCGGCCTCATATGCATGGAGGAGTATTCTAAAGGGCCGCGATGTCATCCAAAAGGGGGCACTTTGAAAAGTGGGTGATGGGCAGCAAATTAGAATCTAGAAGGATAATTGGCTGCCCTCAAAGGGCTTAGCCAAAGTCTCATCTCCTCAATTACAGGGGCAGGTGAACTCTTCAGTGGCAGTTCTGATTAATGAGTCTACTAGAAGCTAGCGCACCGATGTAATTGAGCATGTATTCGAACCAGCAGAAGCTGCAGTCATCAAGAGTATCCCTCTGCCTTCCTTTAGCCAAAGAGATAAGCTCATTTGGCCTTTCACCCCAAATGGCCAATATACTGTGAAGTCGGGATACCGGTTCTTGTACGAAGGCAATACAACAATCCAAGCTTTAGCTGATGATCCTTTGTTTTGGAAAAAGATTTGGGGTCTAGAAGTTCCTAACAAAGTGAAAAACTTTGTCTGGCGAGCATGCAGGGAAGCCCTCCCAACTAAAGCTAACTTGTTTCGCAGGAAGATCGCCCAAGATGCCCTCTGTGACAATTGCAAGGTGCGGATTGAGGATGGCTCACATTCTATTTTCTTTTGTCCTTTGGTGCAGGTTTTGTGGCGGTCCGATCCTCGATGGAATTGGCTCCTTGCCTTGGACGGTCAACCAATGAAAGATTTATTTAACTATGCCATTTCGGGAAAGAGAGATGTAGAGCTTCTGGCCTTCACGGGATGGGCAATCTGGAATCGTCAAAACCAGGTCCGACTCAAGGAAGCTGCATGCCCACTGGACCAAATCCTCAAACTGTCGGAGGGAAGGCTTGCTGAATTCAGGGGCACTAGATCACTCACCCAAAAAATGGTTCACCATAACCATGTACGTTGGAGACTACCTGCGGGCGATGTGGTGAAGATCAACTATGACGATGCAATTTTCTCAGAGGAAGGACGTGCCGGCCTGGGAGTTGTCTGCCGCAATTCGGAGGGCGTTGTCATTGCCTCTCTTTCTGAGCAGATTCCGTTACCAGCGACCATTGCTCAAGTCGAAGCTTTGGCAGCAAGGAGGGCTGCCGTTTTTGCAGTTGAACTTGGCATCACCATGGCAGTTTTGGAGGGAGATTCTGATATTGTGTATAAGGACTTGTCAAGCACAGATCCATCCCTTGCGCCCCACGGTCATATTATACATGATGTTAAACTGTTAGCCTCTTATTTTTCCTGTATTCTCTTCTCTCATACACGTAGACAAGGAAATGGTGTCGCCCACGCTTTGGCTAGGAGGGCAATCAACTCGCCCAATCAAAATGTTTGGATGGATAATATGCCACCAGATATACTTCATGTAGTTCTGGCTGATATAGCCTATTTGGTTTAATATTATGGAAGCATTTCTTTCTCAAAAAAAAAAAAAAAACTCCAAACACGCAAGTCAGACACTCAGACTGAGAATCGAGCATGAGAGAGAGAGAGAGAGTCAGAGTCAGAGCAGAGATGAGATAGGGAAAACCGGAAAAGGAAAGAGAACTGAAATATCATCGCCGATCTCGCTTATGCCGTCGCCGATCTCCGCGTAATGATCAAGCTAACGGTCCATAACCGTCAGGCCAAGGTGTGAGGTGTCTGTGGTGCCCTCCGCTGCCGCAGCACTAGTCATCAAGGCGCTGAAGGAGCCGGAGCGCGACCGGAAGAAGACGAATAACATCAAGCACAACGGTAACATCTCGCTCGACAATGTCATCAAGATCGCTAAGGTGATGAAGCCTAGGTCTATGGCGAAGGATTTTTTTTTTTTTTTTTTTTTTGACAAGTATGGCGAAGGATCTTAGTGGACTGTGAAGGAGATTCTGGAGCTTAAGGTTTGCTTTAGCCTTTATTGGGGTTTGGTTTTTTTTTTTTTTTTTTTTTTTTTTGAGAATCCGTGGGTTTGCTATTGTTGGGCTTGCCGTGGGCTTGATGTTGGTTGGGCTTGCCGTCCGTTTTTTTTTTTTTTAGAATCTGTGGGCTTGCCATTTGATCTGTTACAAATTTTTTTTTTTTTTTTTTTTCAGATTTTAGTTCAAAATTTTTTTTTTGGGCTTTTTTTTTTTTCCTTGAAAGGAGGACAAATAATTTTTTTCTTTAATTGGAGAGTGTTCCTAATTTTTATCAGGGTATTCCTAATTTTTATTAGGGTGTTCCTAATTTTTTTTTTTAAGGATGAACAAATAAAAAAAAATTAATTATTATATATAATTTTTTTTTTTTTCAAGTCAGGGTGTTCCTGGGAACACCCTGACCATAACGTGGCGCCGCCACCGTGGGCAACATCCTAGACAAAATGTTTGGAATGCGTTTGGCTGTAAGTTTTTACCAAAAGTTTATTTGTTCAAAATTGATTAAAATATGATTGCCCTTGTACCTTTTAAAAAAATTGATTTATAAAGCTAACAAATAAACTAAAAATTAAAAAGTTGTTGCCACACAGATAATAAGGAAAGAACAATATTTGAACTTTTTTTTAGTACTTATTAACTAACAAACTCTTTACTAAAATTTACTAAAGACTTCATCTACTTTCAATAATAATAATTTTAAAAAAATTAATGTAAATGTAATTCATTTTTATGAAGTGGGAGATATGGATTTGAATCCTAGATATAATTAGTTGAAAACATTAAGAAATACCAAGTAATGATGTAAAAATAGATTCCTTTACATGCAAGAAATCCTTGAAGATGGATGCATCACCTCTTTTTGTGGCTTTCTTTATGAAGCAGTTATCACTAGCAAATTTGGTGATAAGGCAAACCATGGTGATGGTTACCACTGTCAAATTTGGTATTAAGTTTGGCCTTGTTGCGGGTACTAGCTTTGTGTCACTTTGTGATCACGTGACAATCTTTTCAGTTGTCAATTTCATATTAAAGAAATTGACCCCTTATTTTAAAGTGATACACTCCAAATTGATTATCTTACTAAAAACATGAGAGAGAGAGAGAGAGAGAGAGAGAGAGAGAGAGAGAGAGAGAGAGAGAGAGAGAGAGAGAGAGAGAGTATGTATATCCTTCAAACAAAGGTTTTGATCTCATATATGATGCACCACAATAAGAACTTGTATATAAAATAAGTTTCTTTTTTTTAATAATTTGATAGTTATGAGAGGAACAATTTGAATTCGGGACGTTTTCGTTAAAAACACCAAAAATTGCCAATTAATTTCCAAAGATCTTAACAAATATAAGTGTCCAATATTTGTTGACTTTAAAAACTCCAATGCCACCGTATCAGCAATAAATCATTATAGGATGAGTGTGTATAAATAAACATATAAATATATATATATAGGTTGGGTTCAAGTTACATTTGGTATAACTCTAAGTTTTGTTATATCACTCAATATTTCTTTATTGAATGCGAATTTTAACAAATCCACTGTTGGATTAAATTCTATTTTTATATTCTATATACTTGCAAAATTTCAAGATAATCTGAGATCAATAATTATGTCATTGATCATGTGCTTAAATCTTAAGTTTTTGCATTTAAAATGTGCATAAAATATGGGCTTTTAGATCAAATGGCAAATCACATTTGATTGATACGAAACTTGGTGTGCGTATTAAGAACATAATGAACATATAATTCAACGCTTGGATGTTCTAAAGATTAATCCAATAAAATGTTATTAGATGATATAACATTACTTGGAGCTATACTAAGTGTAACTCGAACTCTATCTATAAACATGGAGTTACATTAGGTGTAACTTGAACTCTACACACACGAAGGTGATTCTTGATTTGAAAGTCTCTTCAAATTTTATATCTCAAGATATGGGCTTTAGGCTCGTTGTAGTGATTTCCTTGCCTCAAATCTTACTTAGAATATATGGTGACCTTGATCCTAAAGGGAGCTAGATTTCCATTATTTAATTATTATTTGTATCCAATTTCAATTTTGGTCTCTTGGTTGGTTTTTTTTAATCAAACTTATGTACGACTACATTTTGGGCAACATCCTAGACAAAATGTTGGAGTGCGTTTGGCTGTATATTTTTACTAAAAGTTTATTTGTTTAAAGTTGGTTAAAATATGATTGCCCTTGTACCTTAAAAAGATTATGGTTTTCGGAGGCATACAAATAAACTAAAAATTAAAAAATTGTTGCCGAGCAGAAAATAATGGAAGAAATCAATATTTTTACTTTTCTTCGGTACATATTAACCACCAAACTCTTTACCAAAATTTACTAATTAATTAATCTACTTTCAATAATAATAATTTTTAAAAATAATTAATGTAAATGTAATTCATTTTAATGAATTGGGAGTGGGAGTAGGGGATTCAAATCCTATATATTTTGGTTTGAAAACACTATGAAATTCCATGTAATGATGTAAATATAATTTCCTTCACATGCAAGAAATGGTAGGAGATGGATGCATCACCTCTTTTTGTGGCTTTCTTTATGAAGCAATCACCACTTACAAATTTGGTTATAAGACTGGCCATGGTGACGGTTCTCTCTAGCAAATTTGGTATTAAGTATGGGCTTGGTACAGTTACTGGCTTTATTTCACTTTGTGATCACGTGGCAAGCTTTGCAATTGTCAAATTTAGATTAAATGAATTATCCCCTTATTTTAGAATGATACACTTCAAATTGATCTAAATTGATTATATTAATAAAATCATATACATTCTCTCTCTCTCTCTCTCTCTCTCTCTCTCTCTCTCTCTCTCTCTCTATATATATATATATACACACATGTGTGTATATCTTCCATACAAAAGTTTTGATCTCACATATGATGCACCACAATAAGAACTACACATAAAATAAGTGATTTTTTTTTAATAATTTGATAGTTATGAGATCAACTATTTGAATTCAAGACATTTTCCTTAGAAGCACCAAAAATTATTTTATAAAGCTCTTAACAAATATAAGTGTCCATTATTCATTTACTTCAAAAATAAAATCACCCAATGCCACCGTATCAGGAATAGATCTTTATAGGATAGGTGTCTTTTAATATACATTAAAAATAAATAAAATCTTTGCTTCTACTTATGGATGATTCTAGTTTACAGGAGTTTTATTTTATATCTCAAGATATGGGCATTATAAAGGCTCCTTGTAGGCTTTTCTTGCCTCAAATCTTGTTTAGGATATATGGTGACTTTTTTTTCTCTCTTTTTTTAAAAGAAGAATATATGGTGATCTTTTTTTTTTTTTGAGAAAAATATATGGTGATCTTGATCCTAAAGAAAGTTAGATTTCCTTTATTTAATTATTATTTGTATCCAATTACAATTTTGTTCTTTTGTTTGGTTTGTTTTATCAAACCTTTGTATAACTACAATATGGGCAACATCCTGACGAAATCTTGGTGTGCATTTGGCTGTAAGTTTTTACTAAAAGTTTATTTGCTCAAAGTTGGTTAAAATATGATTGGCCTTTTATCTAAAAAGTTAAGGATTTAAAAAGTGAACAAATAAACTAAAATTATAAAAAATAAAAATAAAAATAAAAAATAAAAACCTGTTCCCAGAGTAAGAAATCAATATGTTTACCTTTTTTTAGTACATGTTAACCAAACTCTTTACTAAAATTTACTAATTAATTCATCTACTTTCGATAATAATAATTTTTTAAAAAAATAATTAATGTAAATGTAATTCATTTTAATGAAATGGGAGAGAGATTCAAATCATAGATTTTGGTTGAAAACATTAAGAAATACCATGTACTGACGTAAAAATAATGTTATATATTTACTTAGTTATTATGATAAGTGTACTGATGTAAAAATAATGTTATATATTTAATTAGTTATTATGATAAGTACGTGTGTGTGTGTATTTATTTCCTGAATGAAGATCTTTGTATTAACCTCTCAGAAAGAGGAAGCATTTCATAAAACAACATTTACACGGATGGAAGCACATTTATCTACTGACTTTCTCAGCTCTCAGACTTCTCCCTCCCTTATTTCTTAAGGTAGTAGATCTGTCTTCAGTCTCATCCTTGACAACAATAATCCCATCTTCGAAGTCATCATCATGACCGTCAATCTCATCATCATCATCATCCTCCTCATCCTCTTCATCATAATCAATATCATCCTCCTCTTCATCATAATCATCCATATCTCCACGCAGGGTGTGGAACTCAGGAGGCGGAGGGCAATCCTCTGTGATCGCCTCATCTCTCTTTATCACAAGATGCCGAATGACCCTTTCATCTTTGTCCAGCATGCTCTTAAAATCATTAATCCATTTTGCTTCTAACTCAAAGTTCATTAAGATGTAGTGGGCATTCTTGGCTTTTTGTATCTTGTAAGCTAATCTTCTCATACCCCAATCACTCACTCTCCATATCCTGCCTTTCTTCTCCCTCAAAAAATCTGCAACAAGCATTTCCCAAATATCAGATACTAATACAGATTTTAAATGTGACTTAATAAAATAATAATAATTCTGCTTGAATTTGGACATGCATATGCATCAAGTCATGAGTTCCTACATGACGACCTATATTAAAGTAATACCTGACTTTTTTTCCCTCTAAAGTTGAATCTACACTTAGGAGGCTTTAATTTAAGCCTTTTCATTCTGTATATCTTTTTTTTTTCCGACTATTTTTAATTTTCAGATATGACACCTTTTATACACTACTAACAATCATTTCAATGACTGTAAAAGTCATTCTTGCATAGAGGTTTCCATTGCCTGCTTTTCTTATAGTAACAGTAAACTACCTTTGGTTGTGAAGAAACAAAAGGCAAAACAAAGAGTGCAAACAGTTCTCACAGATATCCAAACTAGTGATTGCATCACCATAGACAAGCTAAATTCAGCACCCTGGAAGATTCAACAGAGTCACTATCATCATTTCAAAAACATCCAGGCTTCTTAAAATTTTATCACTCATCTGAACTCCCGTCTTTTGACAGGTTTTAGTCCATTTATAACATAAAAGTCAGTAAAGCAGAACCAGGAAGCATACAAGGTGAAAATACTATGAGCTAATAATAAATCTATTTCCATGAAAATTTTATCATATGACTTCAGAAGAAATGTAGACTAAAAAGAAAGGTAGAAGGGATCACCTTGAACCTTCTCATTAACACTTCCAACCTCTTCTGCATGCATCTCATGAATTAAATAAACAACTTCATAGTGGCGCACTGTAGAATCAAGGGAAAGAATTATTCACAGATGTATAAGTAGCTCTTCTCTCTTAGTGGTAATACATTCTGGTCCCAAATTTTCATTAATAAATTCAACGAACAGAGCTGGTTCAATAGATGAAAGTCACAGAATGTTAAGAAATGCTGCCTTAATCAATCTAGATCAGATTGCACCAAATCACATCCCGCAAAATACAGGGATCCAAAGAGACACAAATTCCCTTCATTTATTGGAATGCTAAGAAAATAAGAAACACATATCTATTTCTATCACCGGAAACCTCAGTAACCAAAGGACAATAACCCATCTAGCAAGGACTGGCCAACTGAGGTGAAAGCACACTTACTTTGTTCCACAAACGTTTCGCTTTCCAGCTGAAGCATCAGAGTTTCATAGAGATTTTCTGCAAATCAACAATCATTTCAGCAACTGAAACCTCTGCATAATCGGGGGGAAGAAAGGACCTTATATTTGAAAAAAGGAAGAAGAAACTAGAATTAATTTGAATTATGATAATAACTTACGTTCCTCAGCATCGGCAAACTCAGGCAGAAATTTACCATCCTGAAATTTCTTCTGAAAATCAAAGTAAAACTCCCACCTCAAAATCAACCAGAAAACTAATTAAATGAAAAAAGACTATCACACTCTTTAGAGAAATAGATAAAATCCAGGCTAAGCCAAAATATTTTTTGATAAGTATGATAAATTTACTAAAACACAAGGAACTCAAGTTACAAGACAATCCCCTCAAGAATAAACGAAATTAGAGCAACAAAGTCATGAATACAAAGATTGAGAATACGCAAAACTCATTACACAAGAAACAAGGCATACCCTACAGCACAGAACACAGAAACAGCAGGACTAAGACCTGCAACACACCAACAGCAGGGCAAGAAGCTTGAAAAAACACAAGAGCCACAAAGAGCAACACTCAAACAACTCAAAATACAAGCAGCAAACCTATCGGAAGGGATTTGGCCTTGATGCAAAATTACATTTCTCATCTTCCATATATCGTACACAACCAGTAACTACCATAGCATCTCCCATTGAAACACAAACATCTAAACAAATCTGTACAAAAAAGGACTTGCCAACTAGAGTACACATCTATCATCTCCCTTACCATCTCCCATTGACCCATAAACATTTAACCAAAAAGGACCGTAATGTTGCAAAGGAGCAATGAAGCAACAGATGATCAACATGTTCATCACCATTTTTTTTTTTAATATTTACAGACAACACCAATTAAATAGTCTAACATCATGTTTTACATTTATGAGATAGTCAAGCTCAAGCAATTAAATTTTAACTTCACAACTTTTTCCAAAATTTTTAAGGGAGAAAAGTTATGGCTAGTACATCACTTTCAAATGAGTCCATCACTAACACAGTAACACCGCTTTTCCTGTATACCAAACACAACAAGTATCTCAACAGTTGTGGAAATGTTCGTGTCACTAGATTTATTGTTAAAGTAAATGCAAAAACTATAAACATTATTCATGGGTTTTGTATATGGCTATATTCTATAACATGTTCAGTTAAGACTATAAGTTTTTACCCCAAGCAGAATCAGTAGCATACATAATAAAAAACTATCAAGTAAAAGAACCCAACTTTCAAAAACATCTAAACCAAGACTAAAAATACTATTTTTTTTTCCTATATAGCACTCTGGGAAAGTAAATTAAAAATAAAAAAATAGAATGAACACAGGGGATTTTGTGTAAAAAGCACCTCTTTAAGGAGCACAGCTTCAGGGAAAAATTCAGTAGCCTCTTCTGGTTTGGGCACAAAGCTATGAGTGTCTGGCTTTTTGTTCTTGTGGTTCTTCTTTGCCCCCACTATCACTGAGTCTCTATGTCCAGCACAGAGCTTCTGGGTAGTGAATGGCCTTGAAAGAGAGATGGGAAAGTACCCATTTGCAAATTTCGTATATGGGTTTTGATTCCTGAGGAAAGAGCTAATTTTGATAGCAAAGTTTGAGGCTTTTGGTGTAAGATAGGCTGCAGAGGCAGTGTTGGTGAGTGCCTCCATTGGAGCTCAAGAGAGGAAAATAGATAATTGCAATTGATACCTGTGTTATAATAAAGGATGGAACTAATAAATAGGGTTGATTTGGTAATTGCAATGAAGTTTGCAGGTTTTTTTTGTAATTTTACATTTGGGTAAAGTTCAGCAGTTCAACTTATTCATCTCAAAATTTCACAATTTTTTTTTCTTTTCTTTTCTTTTTTTTTTAATAAATAATGTGGATATTTTCTTTTTATCTTTTAAAATGCACACATCAACGGTGAATATTATGTAAAAATGTAAATTAAGTGTAAGAGAATATTTTTTCCCAAAAGCAATCCGAATATGTTACCTCAATAAAAAAAAGGTTGTTTACTTGTTTGGAATCTGGATGATTTTTTTAAAAACTTATTTGTTTATTTATTAAAAGTTGGTTAAAGTACAATTATATCTAAAATTATGAAACTGTACAAATTTTCTAATAAGTTAAAACCTAAAAGAAAAAGTTGTTAACAAACAGACTGGGTGGGGGAAAATAACTTTTAAGAATAAGTTCATCTATTTGTAATAAGTTCTAAATTGTCTCACTTAGAACAGAAAAATTGAAAATTTTGAGATAACATGATTTTAATAGGAATTATCATTAGAAATAGAGCCAATTTCAAAGCAAAATATATTATAGTACAAGCCAGATATGTCTCTTATCAAAAGTCGGGACACCTCCACAAGCATAAAGTCTAAAATAAAAAAAATCTTGTTGAAGCTGAACTCCTTTCCCTAATTTAAGCTTCAGTGTAAGCCCCAGTTTCCTTAAGCAGCTGTTAATCTTTACTGATGAAATTTTGGTCATGAGACTCCTGCAATCATCAATAATTGGTGCAAAGTCAGCATTAGAATCATCATTGTTGGTAACAGATTTGCATCAATTCCTAATTCAACTGCATGAATTAAGAGAAGAATACATAAAGTAAGGATTGAGATCCAGTGTAATTGCAATATTTTTTTTTTTTTTAATAATTGAGATTGAAAGTTGTTTTTTCCAACTCTCAATCTCAACCATTCTGATAGCCCCTAACTTAGCTTCTAAGCTATTAGTTCAACCTATAGCTCTGGCAAAGCCTTTAATCCAATATCCATGTCAGTCTCTACATGAGTCCACCACAACCAGCAAGCGTAGGGCATCAAAGTGCTATGCCATCAGCGTACAACTTATGCCAATTTTGGATTGGAGGCTCCCATCTCACCAGAACATAGAGATGAGGAAACGTATTAGCGTGGCCTATATCTATCTTGCAAAATAAGTTATTGTTAAAAAAAAATTTATAAAAAAAGGTTATTATATAATTTGAATAAGTCTATGGACAAAACAAAGTCAGGCATCCCATATTATTTTACGCTTATTAATTTTACAAGCAAATAGAAAT
>NC_044909.1:12813930-13023812 GCF_001633185.2 Quercus lobata | reverse complement strand
TGAAATTTAAAATCTGTGGGTAATGAAGCAATGTAAGCAATGAATCAATTAAACAAAGAAGTCATGCAAATAGTAGTAAGAAAAAAATGACTGGTAAATTTTTTCTAGTGAATTACATTGGTATGCATGAATATAATTTGTATTACATTGGTATCAACCATACCATCATGCATAATTTTTCATCAGATTATTCCATTTAAATTCTCAGCCAAGATTGTGCACATTCTAGATGTTCTATTTTCATAACTCAAATCCTCCGTCCATATAGCAACTTCAATGCCATTTCAACTTTTCTCTACACCACCTCATCATTAATATTTAAAGTAAACATTTTTGTACTATATGGGAAATCCAGAACCTTTTGGACATATATATTAATTGTTTTTTTAAATCATAAACTTATAACTTTGGATAGCCAACATATAAATAAAAAATGCATTACCTGTAGAAACAGGAATGCTCAATGGCACTTCCAATTTCTTTCGACATAACTCCGAATGGCGCTTCAAATTATACTGTGCAATTGCTCTGGCAGCAATATATTTCTTTCCACACTGCTTACATTTGCATGAAGGCCGTTCTTTGCCTTTTGTCGGAAGCATCTCAAAGTCACGCCAATGGGCTGAAGTCCTCCTCTTGTAGACTTTGAGCTCAGTCTTTGCCTTCTTTGGCTCGGGAAGGTCAGACACTTCATCAAATTGGGCATCTAAGTCAGGCTGTTTTCCTTTTTTCGTCATGTCAATACGAATCATCTGATCACTTTCCATCTAGACCAATATAAAGAAAAATTATTGATAACAAATTCAGTAATTTGAAGAAAAAGTAAGGAGTAACAAATTAATTTCAAATCAACAAAAGGAACAAACAATCTACTATTACTACTAAACAGTCAAACTTCTTAACAATTAGACACAACTGATTTAATTGGCCAAATTTGGACTAAATCTAACCCACGTATACCTCAGCCTGAAAAATTGTGCAAGCATACACAAAGGCCACAGGCCCGAGCCCAGAACACTGGGACTAATACAATAAGTATGTAGACATACTAAAGATCATAATAAATTTTACAATTGTCTGACGTGGCATATTGTTCATTATGGATAATAAAAGTAATGTCAATATTAAACAACATGAGAATCAATAATAACCTACCAATTTAACATGTGTCAAATTTGTTATATTTGTAACATTACTTTTGTAAGTATTGAATCATATAACTTTAGCACCCTCTAAAGACAAAAAGGGTGAAATTTTAGGTATACAATTTCTGTGTCTCTAGGAATTTTTTTTGTTTTACATCACATAATTTAACTGTTATGATCTCTTCTAAATCGATTTACTTATAAAAATTTCTAAGTATACAACCATATTATTGTGCACATTTTGTTAACATCTATTAGCATCTATTAGAATCTTGACACTAATAAAGACAACATCGTTTTAGATAAGGAAAAAAAATGTAATTTTTAGTAACATTAATGGTAAACATGTGTCTGACCACAAGAAAAGAAATAAATTGACATCATTATAATTGTCGAGATTTAAAATCCTAAATGACTAAAAATCAAGAGGAACAATTTAAAGGTGATTAAAAGTACATTTTAGGAACAATTTTATGTTGCATGACAATAAGATACGTTAACTGAAATGACTCATGCAAGACCCAATTATTTTGAAATCAACATACAAAATAAACGACAAAGTCTGCTATAAGTACTACAAAATGGACGTGATGATGATTAACACAGTAAACGAAATCTACAATTTAATGAAGCAATTTCATTACTAACTAAACAAAACAAACATTATGATGGACACAAACGAACGGATCTACAAATATTTTGTTTGAAGATGACAGATACAAAGAACCACTTGAAAAGAAATCAGACAGCAAGACCCAATTATTTTAAAATCAACATCACAAATCTATGGACATTACGATAATGAGTAACACAGCAAACGACATCTACACTTAATGAATCAATTTCACTTCTAACGAAACAAAACAAAAATTATAATGTGTGACTACCAGGACATACCTTGCTGGACTGGATTCGGTGGTTCAAAGGTGAAGAAAAATAACCGGTTGGAATACCGGTTGTCAGGACAAGATAAATCAGAGGGGTCGCCTACGGATTTGAGGGGAATAGCGACTTTGAGCGACATTTGCAGACTAGGGTTTTGGTTTTATAGTTAACAAAAAAATCTGTACTGTACCGTGTACATCAAAGAGGGGGCGGTTGGAGTTTTGAGGAGATGGGTATGGAAAATTTACAGAGAGTAATGGTTGACGAAAACGAAGAGGCAGTTTTCAGATTTAGAAGTTCAGAGCGGCGTGAGGGTTCAGTTTGTGGGGGGAAGGTACCTAGACATAGTTATCAAATAAACCAGTAACAATACTCGCTATAGGAATAGCCGAGTACAAAATGTACTCGATAACTATAAAAGCGAGTTACATCAAAACTGACCAATCAAATACCAATCCAACACCAATCGATTTGTACAGACAATGGAGGATGGACTGATGGAAGTGTTGGATTTAAATTAGTACTCGCTTACAATATACTCGAGTAGTAATTAGTCTAGTACGCAGGAATTTTATTACACATTACTCGGATAAGTCATATTCGAGTAACATACTCGATAACTAATTAAGCGAGTTAAGAAATACTCGTCACCAGTAAAACCGAGTTAGGTCAAAACTGACCGATCACACACCAATCCAACAGCAATCGATTGCTACAGAGAAGATTGGATGGACTGATGGAACTTCTTCGTTTTAAATTAGTACTCGCTTACAGTATACTCGAGTAGTAATTACTATGGTAAGCAGAAATTGTAGCACAAATTACTCGGGTAATTAATATTCAAGTAAAGGTACTCGATAACTATATCAGCGAGTTATGTTAAAACTGACCGATCACGCACCAATCCAACAGCAATCGATTTGTACAGAGAAGTTTGCATGGACTGACGCAGTTCTTGGTTTTAAATTAGTACTCGCTTACACATAAATCGAGTAGAAATTGCCCAAAAGACTCGATTAGTGAATAAGCGAGTTATGTTACTCGTAATCTCTAAAGCCGAGTTGTGGCCATTTTCAATTTAGTACTGACTTATTAATGAAATTGAGTACTTATAAATACTCGACTACTTTTATGTCGAGTTATATAAGTTTTCACTAAGCCAGTTTTTTGTAGGAGATACCAAATTAGTGGGCTTTACCTGCTGCTACCCAAGTTCAATCAGTACGTTCACATATATAGTAACCAAAGAATACGACATTTTTTTAGGGGTGGCAATTTTCAGTTGTATTTTGTATGTGCAGGTAGTGGATATAATTATTACTTCCCAACTCAATGAAGCTTGGTTGTAGGCTTTACCTTCACCCTTGACACTGCCAAGTTCAGTCACTTGCATTCTCACAGCCTGGTGCACATACAATGTCTGACTACCGAATGGAGCTAAGACATGAATTTCGTAAGAATTGACCAAACTTTTAATTAAGCTTTAAACCCTTTCAAACCTTTTAATGAAGAGCATCTTTTTTGTAGGAGATAGCACACCATAATACTGTAAGTATTGCAATCGTAATTATTATTAAGATTATGATTACAAATATGTAATAATATTGAATATTGGAATTAAATGAACAAAACAATATAAAGATAGTAGTTCATTAGGGGGGGGGGATAAATAGACCGAACTGGAATTTTAGGACAAATATCTTCTCGATCTCTTTCCTTTTTTTTACTTCCCCTTTTGTTTGTTGTAGTTCCCGAAGACCGCTAAAATCTGTATTTTCAATATTACTTCTATACTTTATATGGTTTATATTTATATGATTTATGTATTTAGTTTTTATATATTATGCTCATTCAGCAGAGTATCTTGATACGCACATTTTTTGCGTAAGGGTTAAACTTAAAAAATAAATCACGCAAACTAGTCAATGATGACCCTCCATGGATTCGCCTATATAAGCCACAGTTAAAGTTGCAAAAATAAGAGCGTGAATATTGCTTGTAAATAATCCAAGTAACATGACGGGTATAGGAACTACTGAAGGTACTAGAGAAACAAGAACAAGAACTAGTAGTTCATCAACTAAAGTTGCATGCATCTTGAACAAATCCCAACTGTATAAATTTACACTAGAGTCTTTTGCTTATAAAAGAGACCCACATAAAAGGAAAAAGTACTCGAAAATCTAATGTATAAATTAAAATTTGTCAATTGTGGGATCTCCATCCATCATCACTATATTGCATTCGTCTAAAGCTGCCTTTGTTCAAATATGCAGATACATAGATACAAAAATCTAGAAATGAACTTTTCCATCGCACATGAAAATATCCACCCTTTGCAAATATAATTGGTATAATTGGTACCTAACTCGAAGCTGACTCAAATATTCATGTACGTCATAAACATGCTTAAGAAGCTTCATTAGTTACAAAATATGTTCCAAAAGCTGTGTCTAACATATCCAAAAAATCAGCTGTTAACATATATGCCCTCCAAAAATCTGCTGCCATGTATGCTCTCCAAAAATCTGTCAGTCTTTTATGTCCAAAAAATGTTATCAAAGTTTTATCCGCTAGCTGAACGCTGAACAATAACACGTTGTCCAACTACTGTGCAAAAAACAAAGAAAAAAACAAATTGTGGTCAGCTTTCTGTTAATATCAATAGTACGAACCACTGAAGCCTGCAAAATATGCCACCAAATATGAATCAATAAATAAAAAACAAAAACCAACAACTAAATGAAAATATAAGTTTAAACTATAGAAAAATCCTTAACGTTTGTGTTGTGTTGCTATGTCCAAGCTGAAACAAGACAGTTGTGTTGTGTTTGTGTCCAAATATCATAGGTCTAATTTGATGTGCAGGGCAGGTTTCAATAATGATAATGTGATGTGCAGGACACCTTTTTTCCATCACTTTCTTGCAAATCAAAGAAAGCGTAAAGCAAGCAAGGAAATTTATAAACAGAAACATAACTAACCAAATTCTGTACGTCATAAACATGCTGGACTTATGTATATCTAGACAGAGAAGAAGCATAAACATAACTAAGCAAATTCAATTTCCAAGCCATGCTGGACTTATGTATATCTACACAGAGGAGAAGCATAATTAAGTTACTTAAAAGTAAATAGATTTTGGAGACCCTTGACCTTAGGGACTGGGATTTACATTTTGTCTGGTTTTCTATTTGAGTTTTGAATATTATTTTTAGGCCAAACTCATTTTGACAAAATAGAAGTGTTAAGGACTAGGACTTCTAGAGTTTTTAAGTTGACTTGATCATTGAGTTCTTAAAATCTCTTACTAATATACATTTTGTCATGCCATCAATATTTTCTACAAAATATGAGGAATTCAATAAAACAAAAACCAATAAAATTCCAAAACCAGTCTTAAGTTGCCTGATACTGTCATGAAATCAGCTTTCTCTCAAGCAAAAAGTGGTACAAGTTACCTATGACACTATGATTCTTAGCTGACCAAATAGAGCCTTTTATAATATGGTTTTTTTGGTTCATGGAGGACCCATTAAACTTATAAAATTACATAAGGAGTTTCTGATTTTCTTTTTCTGTTTCTTTACCTCTACTCTCTTAGAATAGATAAAAAGTCAATCTATTAATTACACAAGGAGCTGGCCTATATAGTAGACAGAATGACATCCCCAGTTGATGATCACCTACACCATTAAGGAAAACCTTAACTTCGCCAACTAGCATAACTTAATTAGTTTATTGCCAGATTGATAAAGAGGTCTTTCTAGACAGATCACTGCTTTTTTAACTAGATGATTCCTGGTTGTTGAAGGACCACTTCTACAGCATATAATGTGTATAGATTTGAAAGAATTGGCCTTCTTTAATCATTACTCTTGTACGAATGTTTACAGAATTAATATAATAATTAACAGTTTACAATCTTGCATAGGATCTAGATCATAATGTATTACCAACAAAAGACAAACTAAATTGATGGATAGGAATTAGGAAAGAGGTAAGAAACAGAGTTGAATGGCCACTTGATGACAAAAGCTTTCACACGATTTAGGTGGCACCTTCATTATCTCTAATATTTGTTTAGGAAGCAAGTAATGCTTATCATCAAAGGGGTGTAAAGGCACTGGTATGAAAGAGGCAATCACATCAGAGTGATCTGAACTAGAACCTTAATGCAAGTAGTGAGACACTTCCCCATCCTTGCTTTTGCTGGTCCAGCTATAACATTGTTTTCTTTCCTTAGGCAAAAAAAAAATTTCCATGCTTGGATATCTTCACAGACCTCTCAAAAGAAGGCTTATTCAAGATTAAATGGAAAACCACACAAAAAGCCAAGTATCATGTAAAGCAGATATTAAGATCCACCAGGTGCATGTGTTACTAATCAAATTATAAGTTAGGAATTAGGAAAGAGGAAAGAAACAGAGTTAATTCCCTTTAAAGCAAAATGCATGAGTTGACTTTAGAGTATTCCGAGAGCTCAAATCTTTATTAGATTTGTAAACTGTGAACTGCCTTCAGAAAAAATATATATATACTAGAAAGAAAAATTAAAATAGAAGTAGAAAGGAGTAGTAATAAAGGGAAGGTTGGTATTGTTGCATGTCTCTTTGGGTCAAGGGGGTTGATTCTTTGCTTCTTTAAAAATAATGCAAACCAATCTTTTGCAGTTTTGCCTAACAAGCAAAAGAGAGTTTCATGCTGGACTTATGTATATCTAGACAGAGGAGAAGCAAAATTAAGTTGCTTAAAAGTAACATCTTCCTTTTATAGCCAAGATAAATCCCAACTGTCTAATAATGAGGACATTTATTTTATCTTTTTCTTTTTGTAACTGTTTTTGTTCTGAATTGTAATTATCGAAATTGAACCTCAAAAACTAAAATAGATTAAAAAGTCCAGATATTGGGCAAGGTTTTACCCCCATAAGCTCCACATCATCAACGGCTCAACGATCTTTTCGTTTCCTCACAACTGCCTTCGCCGGTCTCGTCTTACCTGAAATTCAAAGGGATCACACATTACTTGAATGCACACATTCCCTATGCTTAATTTAATTATCAGAAAATGTTTGATCTGAGTATGATCATCACTTAAAGCACACAACATCATATGCAAGTCCTGTGACATTCTATTAAGGTAAATGATAAACAGTTTACATAGCATGGAGATGCACTGCCTAAATAATAAAATATAATGCAAACTGAGCACAAGATTGTTAATCTGAACAATCTGATGAACATGTAGCAGTTAAGAAAGATGCCTTCATAGCTATGCAAATAATTACTTTATCATTATGAAAATAGAAGACTACGACATATAATGACATAGTAATAATTCCTTTATGAGTTTTATATGTCTTTTATAATTATGCACAGTCTATGGATAGCTTCCATGTTTCCATAAATCATGTTATTTACCATCACCGGTCCCACAACCAGGGGGATGTATGTCAGTGCGGAGTATCTTCGCAACCCATGTACCGGCACTATATTCTCACCCTGTATCTGTTCGATCTGTGCAGCCGGTTCTTCAGGGTTAGGAAGTGAAGGGTCTTGGGTGGGCTCAGCTTGAACTATAGGTGGTGTCGGTCGGCCAGGGGTGGGTACAAATATATAGCCACCGTCATGGGCAGAGTCGGCAAACAATGGGGGAGACAACCGAGTGGGTGGTGGGGACCGAGGGCCAGCTTGGGCACAGGATGTGTGTTCTGCACTATTCTCATGGCCAGGGGGGTGGGATGGCTGGGCAGCAGCGTCAGATGTGCATCGCGATGACCCGACACCATCCATGTACATGCCTCAGTCGCCCTCCAACGCCTCATCATCTGCAGAAAAACAGTTGCATTTATTAAGATAACCACAAGGGATTGAGTCATAAAATGTCTTACTATTTGCAGCGTAGATATGATTAAATGGCATTTGACCCTTTAAACTCGCTTAATTTGGGTGCATGAGACCTCTCATATACACACTCACATGCACACAAATGCAAATACAAAATGAAGCCTTATGGTTGCTTTCTTTTCCGGTCCAGTGTTCTTACTCTGTATTCTAATTAAACCCGTGCCATTTGCAATGGCAGTATCATATTTTGCCCCAAGCTAAAGAAAATGGGCAAATGCCCATTCCAAAAAAACAATCTAGCATTTTGCCGTCTTTCCCAAATTAATTAGGGAAATACCCCTCTTTTTAGACTCGATTTTCTGTAAAAAAAAATGAATTAAGCCCTATAGTGACATTTTTAAGGATCCTATAGTGACGTTTTAAGGAACTATAGTGGCATTTTATAATCCAATCTCCATGAAGTCAAGTTACATGCAATTTTTTTCTCTTTTTGTTACCTATAACTCGACTTCATGGAAATCGGATTACAAAACGCCACTATAGGTCCTTAAAACGTCACTATAGAATCCTAAAAAACGTCACTATAGAGCTTAACTTGATTTTCAGAAAATTGAGTTTAAACAGAGGGGCATTTCCTAATTAATTTGGAAAATACGGTAAAATGCTAGATTGTTTTTTTGAAAGGGGCAAAAGCCAATTTTTTCATACAATAATTATGTCAACTTTAACAATAATATTTAAGAAATGAAGTTGCCGTTTTAGGATGAAAAAATTTTTCTGACTGAGACTGGAGAAATATTACTTCCACTATCAATTATTACAAAATGTTCATAAAAATTCTCTCTCAATGTTTTTGTGTTTTTGTTAACTCGATTATTTCAACACTCTGTATTCATTCAACTGAGAATGGAAGACAACAAAGTCCAAAAACAAAGGTAGAGCAGACCTGAAAACACATAGCAGTTACAAAGCTGATACAATAACAATAAAACATTGTTTCTAACAAAAGATTCAAAATGTGAAGTGTAACCAAGGGCCAAGTGAATACGGTGTAAACCCTATTGTAAAGTGTAAACCCTACAAGACAAGGGCCAAATGCGTAAGCAATCGCTTGACCCGCACCTAGTGCATGTCGTTCATAGAATCCAATAACTATTGTCTAGTGTAAACCCTTCCCAATAAAACTAATACTTACGCCACCTAGACGAGTTACATATAAACCTTGTTTTGTTGGTAAAATCTAATAAAACTTTGTTTTTAATTCATTATTGGCATATTAAATTAAGTATAATAAAAAAATTTATAAAACAAAACCTTTGAATTACAAAGTCCAGCTTTGTTTACTTGTTTATACTCTATTATTGTTATTATTACTATTTTTTAAACTCTAATTTTATGAACCTCATAGTGTGATCACAACTTTGAATTTCCTCATATAATGCTAATTTTATGTTCATGGTTGCGTAGCAATATTTTTAAAAGGAATTACATTGGCATCCATAGTGGTCTGTGCTTTATATGATGAAAAAATGATTTTGCTGGACTTTTGTTTTCATACATACGCATAATATATTAGCATTGATGTGTATATGTTAAAAGTGGATAATAGTATTGTGATTGTAGTTGATAAGGAATGAATGAAACAAGTTTGCATGTCTTAAACGTCAATACATATATATATCGCTTGGAAGAAAAAAGTGCTTATTCCCATTGGTTAATATTTAAAGTGCTTAGTCTTAATATTTAAAGTTTGGCAGAACATTGTAACGCTACTAATTATACCATAATTATGAGAAGGAAGTGAAAATTAACACTAAAAACTAGTTACCAAACAATATATACTTTGCTACTATCATATGTCCTCTAAATAAATTACAACTGAAAGTAGTAGAAGTTAAATTCAGTAAGAATTGAAGGTATTAGAGTTGGAAGTTACCCAAGACATCGTCATCCTCGTGACCACCTCCACGACCTCCACTGTATGCATGACCTCCACTGCGTCCACGCCCTCTAGACCCACGACCTCCCCCACCACGGCCTGTAGCCTGTGTGCTCGCCTCAGTCACCGTGGCACGCGCATTCTCCAATGCCGCTCGGCTCATCTCTCCGACAAGGTCCAGCGTCCTCTTCAGGTGATTGTACACTGCGGAGTTTGGTTCGCATTGCAATAGTAATTCCACAGTGGACTCAACCTGCGAAATAAATGAGTCCCGTTAAAACTTCTTTGTTTAGTTTTGTGTTGTGCAACACTAGGCCTTTAAGTCCACAGCACTAAATCTATTTTATCTTTATTTTTTTTAACAAATAATTTATATATATATATATATATATATATAAAACTTAAATTCTCGTAATGCATGCAGCAACACACATATATTGTCAATCCATAAAAGAAGCATCGAATTGTTGCCTTACCATGATTTCCCAATACGCCGAGTCGCGTGTAATGTACCGTCTCGTCGTCTTTCGGTAGGACTCCATGTAAGCAGCAAGGTATGTCGTGTCCCCATCCAATGCCGGTGCGTCAGCAATATGTTCCTCTCTATGGGCCCATCGGTCAATGTAGACAGCATGCTCTTGCACCCAATCCTTATCTAGTTTACCTTGGAGGGAGATTTTGTGGAGATGAACGGATGTATCTACAATATCCGGTGGCACTTGCTTCATCCCGAATTGACGAAAGACACGTTCGGGATGATGATCCTCTACTATCCAAAAATAGATCAATGGCACATCGGCCCTTCATATTTGTCGGCCGGCAGTGCAATATGGGGGCAACAACTCTAGGACATCGTTGTAGGGCTCCCAAACAACCTGCAGAAATGGTCAACAATAAGATGCCTGCCAACAATAAGAGAACCTTAGAGTGCTACCGGTGTGGCAGCCACATAATAAAGAGCTATGATGCTTGAATCAGAAAATATGATGAAGGAGAGAATTACTTATTAATTATGACTGTCACCTTATACCTATGTATGATTTGAGTTCTTTCTTACATAGAGTTGTTATTTCATGTCATCAAAAACATTTTCTTATCTGTATACGTATTCCTTTATTGGCTCGAGCTATAACTTGGCATCAGTAATATGTCTACAATTATAGCATGCATGCTTACTTTTTATGTATCATTGAATTTCCAATAATTTTATATTTATGGTCATGAATCATGATATGCATGAATGTGGTTCCCCACTAATTATCTCTGACTTTGGCAAAGGTTTGTTTGTCGGATAAAGTGAAGGTGACTTGAGAAAATCCTGATATATAATTTAGACTCTCAGACATTGATTCACAATCAAAATTAAATGTAATTCTTCTCCAAGAATTTCTTATAGTGCTGGATTTATGAGTTAACATATTATTCTTTGCACTTCAATTAGAACAAACAGTATCACTCAACGATCATATGTGGACAACGTGAAAAAAGACAAATTAGTTGTACTTGTCATGATGACTACTTTGATAACTCAGCTAGTGTGTCCTACATCTTTATCATGCACTTCAACTTTATGAAAGAATTGATGGTTCTTGCATTTATATGATTGTAACCAAATAAAAGATAAAAGACAAGGTATCCATGATGAAATTGGTCATAGGTCGGAGTACAGTTTATCATGAATTAAATTCTGCTGATGTTGTGAGTCCATATGAACTCACCACAGCGATTATGTTATGTTACCAGTCAAGGTTGTAAATTTCTATCAATGACATCCAACTTTTGCTATGGATAGCAAATACACAGTTATCTAGGTTTCCTATAGAACAAACTGCACTCATTTTTTGAGATACTATATTTTTCCTTACACCTTTTTGAAGATTTTGATCATATAAAACTGTGGTTTAAAGCTAGCTAGTAAGGACATCATTCAAAATCTGCACACATAATAACATGAGAAATTTTCTTGAATTTAAATATGAGAGGAAGTCGTTTGAGATACTTTGATTATTTTAGAGGAAAATGATTAATGCACTAATTACAACAAGTGACTTGTTTGAAGTTGGGAAGTAAAAAAAGATAGAGGAAGACAAAAATGACATTAATAGAAGTTGTAAACTTTGATATGTCCATTAAGGAAGTAAGGTAACAAATAGTATGATTTCGATTCAATAAAATGACCAGCAAAAAAGAGTTCATATGGTCGACCTGACTAATTTGTTGAGTATATCTAGAACCGACCCAAAAATTTTGAAACTAATGCTTCATTGTTGTTTTTGTAAAAGGAAAAAGGATTAAAAAGGACTAGAACAAATTGATCTTGTTGAAACCACAAGCATTGAACAAATGAAAAGGGTGGTCTTAACTTCTTTTTGAAGTTATATTAGCAACAATTGCTGGTGGAAGGAAGAAAACACCAGTGGTTAGGAGGTGAGAAATTAAGTTGTCTTTAGAACCTTAATTAAGATTGGCAGTTAAGAAGATTCTGGTTACCAAATTAAGGATATGACTATATATAAATATATATACTAATAAATAGTTAGATCAGAATCACTTTTTCTTTTTCTCTTCCCATGCTTTCTTAGCTGCACCCAAATGTACTTTTCAGAAGGACCTAATGTTGAGACTTTATGATCCATTGTCCCACTAGATTATGTCATGACCTCATCAAAGAATCAAATTGTGTATTATTGAAGCCACTTCTTAACTGATTAACTGTATTTCAGTAATATGTTTGGAGGTTGCTGACAAATCAAGCTAATGCTATTCTCGTGACAACTAGAAAAGGAGCATTGCTCACTGCTCTCTGATTGATGCTTTTAGCAGAGTCATCCTATCCAAAAAAATTTCTTTTCTGTTGGTTCACAAGACATGGGTAGTGGGTGTTTGGTTTCTGATGAGCAAAAGTTTTGAAGTTGTTAGGCTAACTATACAGCTATCCTGTCTTGTTCTTGATGAATTTTACTCGCTTTTTGTTCTGACTCATTTTCCTTTCTATGAAGTCAAGGTTCTGCAACTTGACCACCATGTTTGACTTGTTGAGGCAGTGTCGACATAAGCCTAGAGTTGCAGTAGCATTCAAAATTTTAATTGTTTCACAAAGTCTAGCTAATTCAGGATGCAGCTGTTTAATTAGTAGCAAATGATCATATGTTAAAGCATATTTGGGTGTGCCGACACTTTTTCTTAACAAGTGAAATACGTACTTATTTGTGTCAATCCTCAATGTGAGCACACATGTATAAGACCATTGAAGAACCACTTCACTAAAAATCGTAAGACATTCTTGATCTATTTCCCCCTCTTATTCTATTTCCCCCTCTTATTGGATTTGACATGGTTAGATGCACCCGGATAGTACTGGTTGCAGTAGCTAAAACCGAGGAAGAAAATTGAAGCGTACACAGCTAAATATATGTGGAATCAAATTAGTGTAAAATTACTAATGAAGGTACTTTATAGTGATTGCCCACCTTCAAATATAATTGGTAACTAATGCCTTGTATATCTATGATCTAATCGACCAAAGTTACATTATTAACTATACACATGCAGTAGTTGACAACCCTAGAAAGTCAAAACCAAAATAAAATAGAGAATTATATCCTTGTGACATGAAGCGGTAGAATACTTGGTGTGCCCGTATACTCGACAGTGACGCACGATACGCAACTAGCACATGTGTCGCATGCTCTGTCGTGCTCTTCGGCCCCTTCCATCTAGTAAACATATAATTTCAAACAATGCTCATTAGTTATCATGCAAATAATATATTCCAAATAATTATCATGCAAATATTCATGCCACTGTAGTACATTTTCAGTGTACTTGGGTTGGCTATTCTTTAATAAAAAGTTCTAACGTTATATATCAAAAAAATAAAAAATAAAAAATATCGTGCTAACTTTGGAACTTTTCTTCTCTAGAATGAAAGACAGAAAAAGAGTGGCTCCTTTTTTCAATCTTGGATTCCCATTGGGTGCACCTATAACTTACCAGTTTAAAAAAATACAAATAAAAACAAGTCAAAATCAATGAGGGACAAAACAGTTTTCTAAGACTTATTGAAAGTCCCAGATTGAAATGAAAGGGGATACTATACTTCCTCCTCAATAAATACCTCTCCATCAAGAATTTCAAACATGAATACATTGTTTAGTTTTTGCAAGGGCCTGACATTCTTTAGTTTTTAATGTTGGGCTAGCTTATGTGTAAACCTAACATATAAGGGTTATTTATTTATATATATATATATATATATTTGTTTTCATTAGATTGTTACTTATCAAAAAAATAATATACAAGGTTTTCTTTTGTAAGAGAATAAAAAAATTTAGTAATTAAAAAAGGGGCCAAAACTAATCAAACTGCTCAAAACCAAAACTAATCAACTCGTCACACTGGCTGCAAAGATGTCTCAAAAATTTAAGCTCCTTCAACTTTGCAATGTTGGATAAGTGAATATGGTGTTTTACTCAGGGAAATGACCAATTGTGGAGATGCCTTCTGAGAATTAAATATGAGCAAGATTCCCAGTGGACTACAGACGGAGTAGAATTTCCACTCGGAGTGGGACTGTGGAAAGGAATAAGAGCAGGTTTTGGGAGTCCTATAAATTTATTAGATTTAAAATTGGGGATGGCATGAGGGTGAGGGTATATGGCTTGATGCATGGTGTGGGAACAAGTGTTTTAATTGGTTAGCTTACGTTAGTTTATGATCCTTTCCAAATTGCAGCTAACAAACATGCTAGGGTTAGTGATTATTTGGATGTTAGGGGTAAAGTAGTGCATTAGTACCCTATCTATGTTAGGCAATTGCAGGATTGGGAATTATTGTCTCCCTGCCCTGTTTGATTTACTGTATTCTCAATGGGTTCAGCTTTGGACAGAAGACAGCATATTGGAAACTAGATAGAAATGGTGACTAACTCCATGTGAATGTATTTTCAATTTCTTGAATTTTCTTTACCCTTTTCGTTTGTAACATTTTCATTCGACAATGGAACCCCACAATCACAAAACCAACTTGTGATTACGGAATATGGGTCGTTCACGGTGGTGGATAAAGTTGGGATTTGGATAATTTGGTTGGGGTTGGTCTGGTATTTGTCCTTCACCGGGTAGTAGAGCAATTATAGAAATTGTGGATCATTATAGAGAAATTGGAGAAATTGTCATATTGAATAATATTTTATATTATTTATTGACAAAATATAAATTCTCCAATGACATAACCGTACATAATTTCATTTAGTATAATTAGTTTCTAGTAAGTGTTTTAGCATGATACCAAAATTTATTTCTCAAAAGAATGTAGTCAAAAAAATTTATTTGGACTGAATTCATTCTACCAAAGTTTAAAATCTATTTGCAGTTGTCTCCTCAAATGCTGCATTAGAAGCTACAAAAGGCAGATTGAACCTATGGCATTAGTAAGCATCTCATGACCATGGACCCTTTTAGGACAAGAGGCCAGTCCCTAAGCTAATAGAGGCAATTTTGATTTGAAACAGGCCTATAGCTTCATTAACATATCAAAGTTACCATCAACCCAAAAAAAAAAAAAATCAAACTTACCAGAACTTCCATTACCTTCATAACCATTTACCAGGCAATGTATGCAACTACCAATCCACATAAAATGTTTATGCTACACATCAAAAGTGATACCAAATAATTCATGAGGTCTTTAACCTTAGACTAAACAACAATGACATACGGCAGAAAAATATTCTACCACCCAATCTAGAGACTGAGAGAAAGGAATTCCAAGAATAAGAATCATCGATGGAAAAGCAAAGAGGATTTAAATTAATTTCTAAGCTCTTACTAACCCACCGTGATGCATATTGGTTAGCCAAGTCCTACAATTAGTGCCAAGGAGCTCTTGACTCATGTACATCTCATATATCAATTTATGTATATTCTATGATGAATGATTTTTGAAAACCAAAAAACCAATACTTCATTTCTAAACACAATTATCAAAAAAACATTAGATTGAAATTTGAAGGAGGAATATTAAACCCAAACCATCTGAGAAGTGAAAACCCAAGGTTATCTATGATATCGAACACAAGTCATTATGGGTTTCCACCACTTATTTTACTAAAAATTAGAAAGATCTAGAGATAGAGAGATTCTTGACTTGGGGATTTGTTGAAAGTATATGATTTAATCTCTTCTTTCTTCTTCTGTATTAGAGGTGTTATATACATGTAATATATACTTATTTGTCTTACCATATAAAAATAGTTAAGCATAGGGTAAAGTTAAGTTATGGCCCTGATTCTATTTTTTATTTTTTCATAATTTGATAGTTGGAGTGGGGGATTTGAACCTTGCATGTCTACGTCAAAAACACTAGGAGGTGCCAATTAAACTACAAGGCTCTTGGCTAGGTTATGGCCCTAATTATCTTGCAAATTCAGAACTACTACCAGGCAGAAAAGGACATTGGCCAAAACAGCAATGCTTTAGCATTGCCAATACATTTTAGCATTTCTAATATTAACTAAATGCAGTAAGATATTGGAATTTAAATTGGAATCAGACTAACCAAAATAATAATCATGCAAATATAATGATTGACATAAGGTGAAGAAATTTGTCTTTCGCAAAATAGCATGCTTTAATCATAAAAGCAAGACAGTCTTACAAATATATGTAGGCACCACAAATCATACCAAACATTTATTGAAAAAAAATAATAGTACTTGACAATTGTATCAAACTACTCAAATAACATACCGATTGGCAAAGGGACCTGCCTCCACTGGCGATAGTGGCAACCTCATAACAGGGCATATCAGTGGGAACCTCGAATACGCCCACAGCTGCACCAACATTACTGCTCCTCCAATCTGCTTCGCCTTCGACTCCGATGCCTTGCATAAGTGCCTGTACAACCAAGCTAATGCCCCACTACCCCAACTGTACCTCTTCGCATTGCTGATTGGGTTTAGGAACTGTAGAGGCAGCACCGACACCCGGTCTGCCGACTTATCCATAAACAAAATCGTCCCCAACCGATCGAGTATGTGATAGCGCGCATGTTGCTGCACTACCTCATCAGTAGCATCCGCAGCTAGGGGACCACTAAATAGTGCATCCAGCCACGTGAATCTGAGCCTCGCCCCAGCAAGGATAAAGGTGTTCTCATGCGGATGCGGTATCGGGTCTGGTGGACGATGACCCAATAACTCAAGACACAATGTAGGCCACTCCATCTTCACAGCCCCAGTAATTGGCAACCCATCAACAGGAACCCCTAGCATCACCTCAATATCTTGTAAGGTGATGCTCATCTCTCCATGCGGTAGGTGGAATGTGTGCGTCTCCGGATGCCAACGCTCAACTAGAGCTGTGATCAACGCATGATCCACTTCCATGTTTGGAACCTTGAATAACCCTTCAAAACCCGCCTCATTTATGTACCGAGCAATCTGTGGGTCAAGCCCATGCTCGGGTAACTTGCAACTTCGGAGTCTGCAGTTTAACACGCCTGGCACTACCTGCACACGAAAGAGCATTGTCTTAGGATAGTGCACACGAAATAACTATAACAATGCTACATAATAATAATATGCAAGAAACAGTAGGCTAACTAGTTAGTCCCGAACATTTTGCAAAACGTTAGTTACAATGTTAATTGCTTATTCGCTCTACCTCAATAGCAGATAGGATCAAATTCAACATGAATGACATTGTTTAAAATTAGCACTAAGGTGATGGGCATCATGTTTTGAAATGAATGAACAAAGTGCCTCACTATGTCAAATGGAGTAGGGAATTAGGAATCAAGGTCGTTAGTTGTCTTATGTGTAGCCACGCGTAATTGTGTGCGCATGTTTGGAAAAAAGAATAGTAGCGGATTCAATTTCTTATTGATTACTATAGCTTCTAAATGACATGTACTGACTTTGAACATTTCTGCTCCATACAATGTTCTTGATTATTTATGCTTCATGCCATTTTCTCTTTCGATTAAATACAATTCTGCGTAAACCAAAACATTCTACCATGTCCAACGTCTATTTGCAAAAAATCAAAGAACCGTACAGAAATAAAATTAAATGATTTCGACATGTCAAAAGTTCAGTACAACTACACACCTGACCGGCTGGCGTCTCCCAAAGCAGTGTGGATCGATGAACCGGCTGCCGCGTCAACTGTGTACCAACCGTCGGTCCAGGATCCACATTCCCCACTTGCTGCATATTTGACACGCATGCAATCATGTTAGACACGTAAACACAGGCAAGTAATAGTGAAGAAAAGCTTGGCTTTTGCAAGTAAACACAGGCAAGTAATTGAATGTTCTACAACAAACTCACAGAAACAGATACAGAGAGACAGAGTGAAAGACAGATTTGACAGAAAATTGAAAACATATAATTGCTAAACTGAATTATACATCATGCATCTATATACACTGATTTTCAATCGATTTAATCATATCAAGGAAGAGTTAAAGTAAAACACTAAAATATAAACAAGGAATAGTTCGTGAAGCCTAATATGTTGACAGTAACGCAAAAGATTGTCGCTTTCCAAAAATGTTTTCATTGTTTTTATGTGTTTCGTGCAGGTGAATCCTAGTTTTCCTGAAAATATTTTAGGTTGGGTGGGAAAACACAATTAAGAGAGGCCTAAAAGGTTTTAGGCCTGGCCTTAAAACACATAAAACATTTTTAGAGAGCACAACAGAACACCTCCAACCCCCGAGTAAGTAGCCAACTCCCTTCCCCAAGCTAACCACTCCAAACCACAAGAGAAACCATTGCACAAGCCGACCAATAAAGCTCTTCCAACACAAAAGATTAGACCAGCAATCCACCAGTTTTAGCCAAGATAACCCACAGTGAACATTTTTTTTGTAATTATTTTTGCTTTTTTTCGTTCCCAATCCATTGATCACCCCCATCCCCCCACAGCAACCAACCCACCCTGCCCCACTATCACTGCCAACCTACATGACCTCTCTCTCTCTCAAAATCTCAATTTAATTCCTACTTTTGTTTCTTTATTGCAATTTTCCATCTGCATCAAAAGCCTAGTGGCAATTCATATTCCATTCTTTTCCATTAATTAAATTACATATCAAACCCCATTCAAAACCCTACACTTTATAGAGTCAAAAATTAATTCCGACACACAAAAATCAATACCCTAGGGAAATAAGTATAGTAGGCCAAACCACCAAAAAAAATAAATAAATAAACAAAGCCCTAGGTCCGTCAGAAGCACCCTAGAGGATGTACTATTTCCATTCCCAAAAGCCACCACAAATCTCAATGCTCCCTAACCTAACCCAATCTATTATGAAAGGATTGGGTGACCCTAAAAGGCCACTAAGGCCACTAAGTTCCCTTTTCAACCCCAAATGTAATAGATGATAATAATAATAATTCGATGTACTTAGTCACCAAACATAACCCACAGAAGCTGCTAATCTGACACAAGACAGGAGCTTAAACGGGCTTTAATACCAAATTTGATGTAGCCTTTTTAGGAATTTCAACACTAAACTAGATTCTTGATAACATTTTGATTGTGTTGATGGCTGTTTGGTATTTAAACAATAAAAAGAACATCAAATAAACAAAGATAAAACATTGGCCAATCACACCTAGGCCTAGGCTTTCCTAAGCACTCACATTTAGGTACGATATAGCAATTGCGATTGAAAAAAGTTGGAATGTTCATTATATGGGCTACTTCTAAATCCTTTCTTACAAAGGCTAGGAATACTAATAACCAAAAAAAAAAAAAAAGTACTTTAACAACTTCTAAGACAATTCTAGTCTCTTAAGACAATCAAATATGCATCTGTACACAAAATGTAAGTGACTTTCAACTGATGTGGTAAGTAAGTTTATATGTTCCCGTATGATATTACAAGGATAATGACATGAAAAAAAAAAATTACAAACCAAAACTTAGATGTTGAATAAAAACAATATGGCACAGTTAGAGCCCTAAGCAGAGTAAATGGCAGCAAAGGTTTTAGGATGTCCATGGTCTGTGTGTACATATATGCGTGCATATCCATTATACACACATTATATCTATTATAATAAAAACTAAACAGAGTGGAAGCTTGTAAAAACCAGTAACTTTGAAGCTTGTAAAACCAATAGCTTCCCAATTCAACATCATTCAGCATTGAATTAAAAAGAAATTTTCCCTAATTCAAAATCATGACATAACTTGTGACATAATTTCTGGAAAAAATAGAGATTGATTTGATACACTTTCAAACTATATGAATTACAAACCAATTTCCCCTAACAATGAACACCGTTGTCATGCTAACTGTATTTTACATGAATTTCTGCCCTAGATGTGCGTCATAAAACACTTCAAAACCAAACCCACTTCAAAACCAAACCCAACAAGGCTAAAACAGTAACAATAATTATGAATACAGATAGACAACAATCTAACAGCGAAAAACTTAGGAAGCGACACTCAAATCAGATTACATGCAAAGGGAAAAAAATAAAATTTGAACTCAGCATTTACAAATTACCTTAATACGTTTGCAATCCTTTAACTCCAAAGACAGATTGGGTTGAGCTTCGGCCGTGCTGAGATTGAAAAAGTGTGGGTATGGGTATGGGTTTCGATTTAACTTCGGAAAAGGTCTACTGAACGGTTTGGTTTGGGTGCGGGTACAAATAGGAGAATCTGACGGTGGCTATTGACGGTGGCTACTGAACAGACTGGCGGTGGCTAGTGATCGGACTGAGGAAGGGAGAGAGACTGTAGACTGCAGAGGAAGGAAGACAAACAGTTTTAGAGACGTTACATTCAAAAACTGGTTCATATTCCGCATATAACTCGTTTTCCCCATTGACGAGTTCCAAACAGTAACGCGGGAATATTTTATTGCCCAAAAGCCAAGCTGGAACACCAGCGTGGCAAGAACCTGGCTACAACTCGGTTTCTTCATAATCGAGTTACTTAAGTAACTCGGCTTTACGGAGATCGAGTTTTAAAACAGGGGCACGCCCCTATATAGTTTCGAAACAGGGGCATTATGCCAAATATGTTTCGCAAAAAGGGCAAAAGGCCAGAATCCTCCCTATATGCATAAATAACACTAACCAGTCAATATGGAAATAAATAATTGTAAATTGAATAAAAATTACAATACGAATTTTAATCAACTCTTTTCTCAACAAAAAAAAAATATATATATATATATATATATATATACACACACTTTCATTCTTCTTGATTGCCATTTCCTTCTTTCATTCCTTTTTTCTAGAAACTTGATTGCCATTCTACGTCTATAGATTTTAGTCCTTTCCTTTTCAAATAAAACAATGCTAGTCTTGCACTACAAGAAAAACGACTTTTAGCGTCAACTAATAATTGACACTAAAAATAGTATGTTACCGCGAAAAACGTTTTTCGAGTCAACCAAGTAGTTGATGCAGAGCTGGAATTGGTGTTGTGATAAGAGATGTTGAAGGCAGATTAAAGGCAGCTTTATGCAGAAAAATTAAAGCTCCATTGGGATCACTCGAAGTTGAAGCTAAGGCCTATGAGGCTGGTCTGTTGCTAGCAAGGCATTTGGGGCTGCAAGATGTTGTGCTGGAAGGTGATTCCTTGATAATTTCCAATGCTCTCAAGCGACTTACACTACCACCCTCTTCTGATGATGCTATTATGGAAGGCATTCATGAGTTAGGTGCTGAAATTGGTGTTGTTCATTTCTCTCATGTACGTAGAATTGGCAATAAGCCAGCCCATATTCTAGCAAGACAAGCTCAAAACCTTGTCAATGATGTAATTTGGATTGAAGAGATTCCTTGTTATATTCAGCAAGCTCTTATCCAGGATATATTTGTACTGTGATGTTGTTATAATAATAGTTTCAATGTGTTTTCTAAAAAATGTACTCCAACCAATATGTCCTCCTTTAGAGTATTACTCATGTCGTTCTCTGGTTATACTCCTAGCAGTATAACTGGAGGGATACCTCCGTACTTTTATGGCTGGGTTGTGGCACTTTAGGAAATCCCTTGAATAGACTCACCTTCACTGTAAGGATCTAGGGACTATTCAATGCCGTTCTATTGGCGGTATGTATTCGGACTCGGCTGACCGAAAACCTCTCATAGCTGTAGGGAAGTCATAAAAGGAGACAGAGCGTCCAGGGTAGAGACACCTCATTCTAGCAGACAAGATTCAAGATTCCAGATTCAAGAAACAAAGAAGCGAAGGGAAATGGAATCAAGGCTGATAAGATTTGAAGGGAAATCCAATGTAATACTCAATATTGTATTTCTAATAATGGAAAGCCATGCCTAGAATAAAAAATCCTAATAATTGGATAGAAATAGCAATAGAAAAAAGCCTAGAAAAAGATAATATTAAAAAGGAATTAATAAGATTTTGGAAAGAGTTTTACAAGAAATATTTTAAAATGCAATCGAACGGTACCCAGGATGAAGAGAAGATTAAATCAATCCTAAATGAAGATGATAGTTCCCTGAATCAAGATGATTGTACCCGTGATGATAGTACCCTTGAAGAGAGTATCCGTGAAGAGAGTACACTGAATCAAGATGATAGTACACAGACTCAAGAAAAGAGTACCAATAATGAAGAAGATAGTACTCTGAATGCTAAAAAGACTATAAACAAATCTATTAAGAAGAATAAAAGAGGTAATACTAAATCTGAACAGTATAAGCAAGAAGTCTTCGATATTTTGCATGATTCAAAAAAAAGCCTCCCATTATCAGAAGATGAATTAAAAAAGATCCAAATGAAGATTGAGGACCTGACTATGTTGTTCGATGAGGAATCTATGTTTATAAAAAAAAAAGAAAAAAAAAGTAGTTGACGCAGAGTTATGCTACAAAAATAAAATTTTTTAGTGTCAACTAATATCTATTTCGCATCAAAAATTTTGTTGATGCAAAAAGCCTAAAAATGTCATCATCTAAGTTTTTTTTTTTTTTTTTGAGAGAGTTTCAACCTATGACGTCCGCTCCTAATGATAGCTCATTATCATCAGACCAAGACACCAATCAGTTTTTGGTGTAGGTGGGGATTGAACTCCAGATCTCTTATACAACCATCAGAGACTTTACCAGTTGAGCTAACTGGAACCCACGTCATCATCTAAGTTGAGTCAATTGATCGTGTAATAGTAATACATTGCATCTTTAGCTTCAGCCAAAAAAAAAAAGCCTTTTTTTTCCCGGGTATTGGTTGGCATACACAATAACTAACAAAATCAAAGCAATTAGCCAAGACTAGTATGCATATAAAATACACTAAATATTATTAATAATATTTAGGCATAAATAAACTTTTGGTCGCTACATTTTGGGCCATTTTTCAGATTGGTCTCTAAACTGATTTTGCTTCTAGGTCAGTCCTTGGTTTTTTTAAAATCGTATTTAAAATGGTCCCTCGTCAACCTAGTAACAGAAAAATCTAAGATGTCAAACGAAGTGTATAGGTGGCATATTAAATGCTGATGTGGCTAATAAAATAACATTAATAAATACCACATCAACATCCATGTCAGCATTTTAATAAATAAAAAAGCCATCTCAGAAAATTAAAAAACAAATAACGAAATAAATTTTTTTTAAACATCTTAATTTTTTTTTTTTTTTTGCTTTTCATTATTTTTCGGAAGAACATTGTTCTTCTTCCCCAGGACAGGACATGAACTTCATGCTTCATGTTCTTCCCCAAATCAAACCCAATAAATCCAAGAAATCAAACCCATAAACATCCAGTAAATCAAACCTAATAAATCCAAGAAATCAAACTCATAAACCACCCAATAAATCTAAGAAATCAAAACCATAAACATCCAGTAAATCAAGCCCAACAAATCCAAGAAATCAAACCCAGAAACCTCTAGTAAATCAAACCCAATAAATCCAAGAAATAAATATACAAATTCACATAAAAAAATAAAAATAAAAACCACAAACACGAAACCAAACTCACCGAGACATCTCCATCTCCGAAACACAAACATGGCCACACTGATCTCCACGGCCACTACTGACCACCCACTCCTACAGAAACCCAGAAAAACCCCACCTACAACCAAACCTATAAACACAAATCCAAGACCCATACCAATCTCCACGACCACACTGATCTCCACGGCCACAGACCACCCCCACTAAAACCTAGAAAAACCCAGCCTTTCCAACCAAACCCAGCCATCTCCATCTCCATCTCTAACCAAACCCATAATCCAAGACCCATGGATTACCAGTCTCCACCCCAACCACACCGATCTCCACCTCGACCACCAATCTCCATCTCCATTACCGACCACCCACAGAAAACTAGAAAAACCCAGAGATTAGAGAGTTGGGTTTAGAGAGAGAGAAATGTCAGAGATTAAGAGAGAGAGAGAGAGAGGGATTGAAAGCTTGAACAAAGAAAGAAGAAAAAGAAAGATACAAACACAAATATGCACCAAGAGACAAAGAAAGAGAGGATTTGAAGAAAAAAAAGGAAAAGAAAAGAAGATAGATACAAACACAAACACAGAGAAAGAGAGGCTCTGGAAAAAAAAAATAAATAAATCTTTTTTTGTTTTTGATTTTGAATTTTTTCAGTTTAATTTTTTTTAAATTTTTATTAATTAAAATACTGACTTGTCATTAAAATACAGGCATGGATGCTGATGTGGTATTTATTAATGTTATTTTATTAGCCACATCAGTATCTAACATGCCACCTATGCACTCCATTTGCTACCTCAGATTTTTTTGTTATTGGGTTGATGGAAGGGACCATTTAAAAACGATTTTAAAAAATCAATGATTGACCTAGGAGTAAAATTAATTTAGGGATCAAACTAAGAAATGGCCCAAAATGTAGGAACCAAAAGTGAATTTATGCATAATATTTACAATTAACATTACAAAAGAAATTGTTACATTCCTTATTTTCATTTGGGATTCAATAAAATAAAATTTTAAATTAAAAAAAAAAAAATTTTGAGCCAATGCTCTTAAATTTTGTGAGAGTGCTTTTTTCTTCAACACACTGGCCTTAGGATCCTGGGCCAAATAGTTGTAGTTTGGTGGAGTGGGCTTGGTTCGCCGCAATTAAGGGGTTGTTTAAGAACCAAGTGGCGCACAGGGCATGTTTTCTACAATACACATAAACTAGCAAAACGAAAATATTTGTATTGAATCAACAACGAAAACAACAAAAGAGTGCAAAGTAATCAGGAAATACACAAAATAATTATTAGGGATCCTCAAATTAATAAGAAATACTTCATTAGTTTTTCTTAATTATAGTTAAAATGCGCTCACTAAGACGTGATACGAGGTTCAAATAAGCTCAAAAATTACAGACTTTGATGACTATCCAGGCCTCTAAGACTTGTAAAATTTGAACCCTTTTGAATCCAAGTATGCGCTATAGTGGTTGTTTCTAGGATACCGGGAGATATTTCACTGTTTTCCCTTGAATTTGACAAAGTTCTCTTAATGGTTTCTTGTCGAGATTTTTTTATTTCTCGCTCAAAAATTCCTCCCTTTTGCCGGCTATTTTCCCCCCTTTTTTATAGTGTTATTCTAGGGTCCCGGGGAACTATTAATTCCCCTATTTTGCTCCCTGGGTACCAGAGCCCGTTTTGTGCCCATCACCCAGAAGGTTGAGCCTTTCCCTGTTTCTCATATTTTCCTCCTTTTGGTGTTGTTTCTTTGAAAGCCCATGGCTGACTTTCCATTCCGAAGTGCGCTTGTTCCTAATTTCACGTTCCTCAAAACCTCTTACCCCTTATGGTTCAGCTTTTGGCCGTCCTTCCTCTTTGTCATTTTTCTCAAGTGAGCGAAATCCATCTCTACTGGTTCAAAGGTCTTCGCTGCTACTTCCTCTTTTATAGCTCTTCATTCTGGTTCCCCGAGGTATCGTTCCTTTGCATCGTGAGTGGTTACTCTAGGCTTTCTGCTTTTCTTGCTGCATCTTTGGTGCCTGAGAAGGACAATTCTGCCCTTCGTTTCTTGTGTCTTTTTGGCGTTTCCTTTGAGCTGTCTTAATCCTGTCTTAGCTGTGCTACACGTCTCGGGGATCCCGAGCCTTTGGTAGCCTCTGGAGATCCCGACTCAGTTCTTTACACTGGTCTTTCTTCAATCTTCTAATCTGGGCATTGTTTTTTCTTTTTTCTTCCTTTTTTTCTCATAGGCTTTAAGGCTTGTCCCTTTATGGCTTTTGGGCTTCAAGCCTTTTGGGCTTACCACCTCTTTTTAATTTCACTTTCTATGGGCCCTTGTGTTATTTCTTTGGGCCTGGATGTTGTGATTTTTTAGACCTCAACAAATTTCAACCCAAGGCTCTTCCAATAGCAATTCTCACCCTTTCCAGGCCTCTTGCCCTTCACAAATTTCATTGAGCTAAAACAACATACACATTCCCAAAAAAATCAAAATCACACCCAAAAAATATTTGACTAAATAAACACATAATTACAAAAGGCAATGAGATGAAAACTAGATCCATTTTACAATACCATAAACACCTTCGGTTGCTTTAGAAATGCCTTCACAATCCAGCCACAAACCAAAGCCCATTAAAAAAATTTAGTCTTAGATTCTATAAAGAACTCAAAAACATAAATTTGTCACATTTTCTATCCAACGAAACAGGACACAACAGCTAAAGCAAAATTTTACACTAGGTGAAAGAAGTGGTTTTGACATTGTGGAAGATGAAACAAAATGCTTCAATTGTTAGAAATACTAAATAATTGTATTTTATTTCTCAAGTAATAAAAATATACAGGACTATAGGAGTGCAATAATATAGGAGGCCAGTACAAGTATGTGTGCAAGACAAGCCTAAAACCCACAAGCCTATTACACGTTACAGCCCCCCTCAAACTCAAGGTGGGTGGGGGAGACCATCTTAAGTTTGTCAACCAAAGTACAAAGATGTCCCTTAGGATGTGACTTAGTGAAAATATTTGCAAGTTGATCTTGAGAGGAGACAGAAATCATCTCGAGAGCACCATGGACAATATGATAACAGATAAAATGACAATCAATCTCGATGTGTTTAATATATTCATGGAAGACATCATTGTGAGCAATCTAAATGGCGCTCCAGTAATAACAATAAAGAGGAGTGGCAGAGGATGTGAACACATCTAAATTCTTGAGAAGGGCATGACATTCCACTTCAATACTGGAGAGTTTGTTTCTTGATTTGCCAAGAAATTAGAGAAGAACCAAGAAGAAAATAATAGCTAGTGGTTGACCTTCGATTAGTGTGAACTCCTACCCAATCCACATCAAAGAATGCACTGAATAATATGAATGACTGTAAATTGAAACGGAAAAATATGAATTTTGATCTTATTCTCATTCTTCTTTATTAACTTTCCTTTTTCATCTTTTTTTTTTCTATAATCTTTTTCTTCTTTCTCTTTTTCTTCTTTCCTGTTTTTTGACAAAGGTCCAAGATTTTAGTTATGTTTTTACCTTTTCATTTATCCTATATCAACACCCGATAAGGATCATTTCCATTTGAAATGAAACTGATAGGGGTAAATCCCAACGTAGACGGATTGAATTAACAGAGTCAAACTTTAGAGACGAGGTAACCCGAAACGACCTGGACAGAAAGATAAGGAGACATATAGAAACTTTTAAGTGAATGGATAAAAAGGAGAGGGTATGTTGAAGCCACGTGTCACCCTTATGGCATCTACATGGTATCCACGTGGCATGGGTTTTCTCCAAGGATTCTAGTATGGAAATGTCTTGTGGTCCACGCCCACCATAATTATAGGAATCCCTGTAAGGAAATAATCCCGTAAATTGCGAATATTAATGGAGATCTTCCCTATAAGGAAATACCCTCTCCACCAAGAAATTAAGATTGGCTCTACATTACTATAAAAACCCCAAAACCCTCGCAAATCAAGGTATGCATAATTCACCCAGCTCTAGCACTCTAGAGTTGTAGAAATTCTCTCTAACTTAACCTTCGGACTAGATGCTTTCGGGAATTTAACACTCTATGATACTTTTATAAGTGATTAAACAGAAACTTAATCATGCCTGGCTCTTCGGACCAGATGTTTTTGGGAATTTAATACACCATGACATCTTTATAAGTGTTTAAACAGATCCTTAGTCATGCCCGGCAACTCAGACCAGGCGCTTTGGGAAAGTTAACGCTCTGTGACATCTTTATAAGTGATTAAACAAAACCTTAATCTTGCCTGGCTCGTCGGACCATATGCTTAGGGGAAATTAACACTCTATGACTTCTTTATATGTGATTAAATAGAACCTTAGTCATGTCAGGCTCCTTGGACCAAATGTTTTGGGGAAATTAACACTCTATGACATCTTTATAAGTATTTAAATAGAACCTTAGTCTTGCTTGGCTCCTTGGACCAGATGATTTGGGGAAGTTAAAAATCTATGACATCTTTATAAGTGATTAACCAGATGCTTAGCATTGTCAAAAGGAGAGTCGTTCAAGAACTTGATGATCATTCAATTGATGCCATGATAACTTAAAGAAACACAAGCGGGTGTGCTTGTATTTGCTGAAGAATCCAAGAAAGAAGGAGTCCCTGGTCTTTACGTTTCTATTAACATCCGAGTTTGCACGTGGTCGTGTTAGTAAGTTTCTACTGGTGGGTACCAATAGGATGTTAGTGGTCTAAGTCCTATTGTAAAACTTCGATTCTTTCATAGTGGATTCAGGTTTACCTTGAGGATAGTTAGGTTAAATCCTCCCCAGGTTTTTACCGGTTTGGTTTCCTCAGTGATCATATCATTGTCTTATTTATCTTTCCGCTGCTATGCATGATATGATTGTTTGGCTGTGATAACCTAGATTTGGAATTTGGACTAAGTAATAACTTGACTAATTATCTAGGTTAATCCAATTATGTTTTTAAGGGGTCTAAAAACGTACAAATGCTTTTGGGAAATTAACGGTCTATGATATCTTTATAAGTGTTTAAAAAGAACCTTAGTCATGCCTGCCTCTTCGGACTGGACGCTTCAGGAAATTAACACACTATGACATCTTTATAAGTGTTTAAACAGAACCTTAGTCATGCCCAGCTCCTTAGACCAGACGCTTTGGGGAAGTTAACGCTCTATGACATCTTTGTAAGTGATTAAACACAACCTTAGTCATGCCTGCCTCCTCGGACCAGATGCTTTGGGGATGTTAACATTCTATGATGTCTTTATACGTGATTAAACAGAACCTTTGCTATGACTGTCCCCTCGGACCAGATGCTTTGGGGAAGTTAACTTTCTATTACAACTTTGTAAGTGATTAAACAGAACCTTAGTCATGCCTGGCTCTTCGGACCCCATGCTTTCGGGAAATTAACACTCTATGATACTTTTATAAGTGATTAAACAGAACCTTAGTCAAGCCTTGCTACTCAGACCAGGCGCTTTGGGGAAATTAATGCTCTATGATATCTTTAGAAGTGATTAAACAGATCCTTAGTTATGCCTGGCTCCTTGGACCCGATGCTTTGGGGAAATTAACACTCCATGACATTTTTATATGTGATTAAACAGAGCCTTTGCCATGACTGACCCCTCGGACCAGATGCTTTGGAGAAGTTAACATTCTATTACATCTTTATAAGTGATTAAACTGAATCTTAGTCATGCCTAGCTCCTCGGACCCGATGCTTTCGGGAAATTAACACTCTATGATACTTTTATAAATGATTAAACAGAACCTTAGTCAAGCCTGGTTCGTCGGACCAAACACTTTGGAGAAATTAATGCTCTATTATATCTTTATAAGTGTTTAAACAGAACCTTAGTCATGCCTGCCTCTTCGGACCAGACGCTTCTAGAAATTAACACTCTATGACATCTTTATAAGTGTTTAAACAGAACTTTAGTCATGACCAACTCCTTAGACTAGACGCTTTGGGGAAGTTAACGCTTTATGACATCTTTATAAGTAATTAAACAGAACCTTAATCATGCTTGGCTCGTCGGACCAGATGCTTTTAGGAAATTAACACTCTATGACTTCTTTATAAGTGATTAAGCAGAACCATTGTCATGCCTCGCACGTCGAAGTAGATGCTTTGGGGAAATTAGCACTCTATGACTTCTTTATAAGTGATTAAGCAGAATCATAGTCATGCCTAGCACCTCGGACCAGATGCTTTGAGGAAATTAACACTCTATGACATCTTTATATGTGTTTAAACAGAACCTTAGTCATGCCTAGCTACTCGGCCCAGAGGCTTTGGGGAAGTTAACACTCTATGACATTTTATAAGTGATTAAACAGAATCTTAGTGATGCCTGGCTCCTCGGACCAGATGCATTGGGGAAGTTAACACTCTGTGACATCTTTATAAGTGTTTCAACAGAACCTAAGTCATGCCTGGCTTCTCGGACCAGATACTTTCGGGAATTTAACACTCTATAATACTTTTATAAGTGATTAAACAGAAACTTAATCATGCCTGGCTCTTCGGACCAGATGTTTTTGAGAATTTAACACACCATGACATCTTTATAAGTGTTTAAACAGATCCTTAGTCATGCCCGGCAACTCAGACCAGGCGCTTTGGGAAAGTTAACGCTCTGTGACATCTATATAAGTGATTAAACAGAACCTTAGTAATGCCTGACTACTTGGACCAGAGGCTTTGGGGAAGTTAACACTCTATGAAATTTTTATATGTGATTAAACAGAATCTTAGTCATGTCTGGCTCCTCGGACCAGATGCTTTGGGGAAGTTAACAAGTGTGAGATGGAAGCTAAAAAGGTTTTAAGAAGACTTACAGGTTTGAAAGAGGGTCTTCGGACAAAATTCTAGTATTTGTAGATACACAGGGAAACAAAAGAGAGAGACAGGTTCAGTGTATGAGCTCTAAGATTGTGTGATTGCTGAAAGTAAGAGAGAGAATTGATTTGAAAAGCTATTTATAGTAGCGCAGAAGTTACAAGCGGGAAAGTTCTCGCTCATAAAACAAGAGAAGCCCTTCACCGTTTGATTTACATCTTACCGTTGAACGTGGGGGACAAGGGCATCGCCAAAATTTAATGCCGGCACGCTCTGGACGCCGAAGCGTCAAGAGCGTGCCCAGAGCATACAGAAAGACATGTAAGAGGTCAGGAATACAGAGTGGAACCAAAAGCAAGATAGGCTGAGGACATCAAAATCATCCTTTTCTCCCGAGGAGTCAAAAAGCCAGATTTTGAGGGGCTCTTGTAGGGGCCAATGAATTAGGAAGTATTGTTAAAGCAATATTAATTGGGCCTATGGCCCTATCCGAGGAGGCCCAAACAAGGCTATGAGGAGAATAAAATGAAGAGAGGAGTAGAGACAATGTGAGATGGGTCCAACAAGCGTCCGAGGACAGAAGTCTTCTCGGCACATGTGTTCGAGGTAAATCTGAGTGCCATGTCATCACGAACTTACTTCGGAGTTACCTCACAACTAAGGAAGGGACATTGGACTAGGGATAAGAAAAGAAAGGTGAACAAATATCTTTAAAAGCTGCTACCTCCGCATTAAATGCCTTTCAACCAACTCTCTGGCCGCATTGATGTGAAAGTGATGTCTGAACAGTGATCAAGCAGCCTTACAGCTACTGGTTGATGGTTCTGGGAGATGCTGGATGGGACAGGAAGGAATCCCCCGAATCTAACCTACACATGTGTGGTAAGGATGACGTCAAGATTATAGTATATAACATGGAAAGATGTACTAAGAAAAGGGGATTGGAACTCTTGGACAATTGGATATTAAAACGAAACCATATGATACAAGTTACTGAAGCTCTTCCGAAGATAGATTTCTTATTGTACTTGTGTCAAACCGTCTTGAAACGTGAAATCTAATCGTTTTTCCTCTGGGATAGGTCTAGTTCTTCCATCCACGCTCTACAAATTTATTGTTTGGGCCGTTAGTGTTTGAGCCCAATCCAATTTTGGAACCAATTCAATTTCAGTCCTTACATATATATATATATATATATCAAAGTTTAAAGAAAATTCAATTAGAATCAAATTTGGATTTTGCGTTTGTTAGCTTTCCATAAAAATTAAATTATTTAAATTTTTGTTGTTATTTTTTCTTTAAACTAATGAGCATATATTTTTTTTTTTTTTTTATTTTATACTATTTCTATTCAGATATTTTATATGCGAAGATCTTGAACCTTAAAAATTGTAATTGAGCTGAACGATCTCATGCACCTATCACCATTCAATTTAGGAGATACTATTAGACCAATCTTTTTTTTTTTTTTTTTTTTTTTTTTTTTTTTTTTTGTGTGTGTGTGTTGAATTTAGTAGAATTTCACATACAATGATTTTGAATTGATATTGTATATGTACTTATGTAGTATCCAATAATGATTTTCAAAATTATACACATAATAACAATGTAATGAGAAATTTGGTGTAACTAATATCATGAAAATTGCAAGGAAAAATCATTTTAGTACCTCTAAATATCTTGATCGAACTAGTGTCCTATATATTTAATAATTCAAGCTAACATCAATAGAACCACTTCAATTTATCATTCCTGTGTGTAGCCACAGATTATATACTAATAGTTTATAATAGCCATATCTTGAGATATAAAATACAACTCTTGAAGACTTTTTTTTTGAGAAATAACTCTTGAAGACTTGAAAAATAGAATCACCCATAAGTAGAAGCAAATATAAATTTTTTGATGTTTATTTATAGACACTCATCGTATAATGATTTATTGCTGATAAAAAGCATTGGATGATGTTTTTTAGGTCAACGAAATGGACAGTTATATTTGCTAATAACTTTGAAAATTAATTTGCACTTTTTGGTAATTATAACGAGGACATCCAAAATTCAAATCGTTTCTCCCAATTTAAGAGCTCAACAAAATATTTTAATGAATTCAATATCACTATAAGGAGACGGTTTTCGTGGCTTGCTTGCGTACTTCTACGGTTTGCCACATTCTCCACATTTTGTAACTTTTATCTTATATTTGTCAATCATTTACATCCAGTTGCAGCAGGAAAATTGCCATTGAATAGCGCCTAGAAATAGACCATTTCATGGATTCATAAAGAGCGTGCTCATAAGCCTCCTAAGGGACATCCATGTCACATAATGGATAGACTCAATGTGCATGACTATAAGCCAAATCCCATGGAAACCAAATAATGCTACATACACAACATATATCAATCATAAGCCACCACTTCAGCAACTACGAAAAATATGGTAGAATTTTTATCTAAAAAAATAATAATAAAATGGTAGAAACGGTTGTTATTAGACTTATTGTACGAGTCAAGTGCCAATTTAGCTTTTAGAATTGGTTGTGACAAAGTCCACATTAGCATCAGTGCATCATAAGTTCACAACTCAAATAAAATAGAATTAGTTTTACCTTTTCAAATCATCCCCCATTCAACAGCCACCGAACCATCCAAAAATAATGTCCATATTATTCCAAATATAAATAGTAGCTGCATCATCAATTTGACATATCTACGTACATTGACATTATTCCAAATATAAACAGTAGCTACTGCATCAATCTGACATATCTACATTGGCATTATTCTAAATATAAACAATGACATTAGCCTTATCAAAAAAAGAAGGAAAAAAAAAAACCAACGACGTTAGCAATGTGGCATTTTTCTAAATATAACCAGCCAGAGATTATATATAAATATAAACAGTAGTAACATCAATCAGACATATCTAAGAGTAGCTATCTAGCAACAAAATAGACAGCAAAAAAGAAAATTATGGCACTAACTGCAGCTAGCACAACCACCATCACCACTTTACTAATATCCCTACTCTTCCTTCCCAAATTTTATTCTTCTGAACTCGACTCACACACATCAATCGCAAAAGCAGATGTGGATCTTCTGGAATTTCCTCTAAATTTAGAGTTCTTTGAAGCTGAATTCTTTTTGTATGGCGCTCTGGGTTATGGATTAGATAAAGTTGCTCCAAATTTAACCCAGGGAGGTCCAACACCCATTGGTGCTAAAAAGGCAAATTTGGATCCTTTTACCAGGGATGTTATTGAGCAATTTGCTTACCAAGAAGTTGGACACTTGAGGTTTTTCTCTTGAAATCATTATTTAATTTATTTATGTCTTTATGTGTGTTGGTATAATGACTAATGGGTTCTAGTTAGTTTATTAGATAAAGATTTTCATCCTTGAATAAGGGATTTGGATTTGAATACCATCTATAATGAAAAGAAATACATTGATGGCTTAACATAATGACAAACAACAATTATCATAACGTAGATACTATAAACTTTAAATCCTATCGTAGCAATAATTTCTTTTAAATGTCAAAGGTACTAACTATTAAGTTCTTGATGTAGGGCCATTCAAAAAGTTGTTAAAGGATTTCCAAGACCATTATTGGACTTAAGTAAAGAATCATTTGCAAAAGTGGTCGATGCTGCAGTAGGGAAAAAGCTGTCCCCACCTTTTGATCCTTATTATAGTGGAGTTCACTACCTTCTTGCATCTTACCTTATTCCTTATGTTGGACTCACGGGCTACGTTGGAACAATTCCAAAACTCCAAGCCCCTACTTCTAGAAGGGTAACTGATATTTAAACTTGATTATTGATCCATAGTAATGTTCTAAGAAATAAACAGTAATCACAATTTATTGCTTTTATGTGCATGTGTGTGTGTATATACATAGTTATATACTACCATTGTTTTTTATAGAATAAACTATCATTTTTCCTCTTAGAAATGATAAAGCTTGACGAATGGAATTTGTAATTTTTCAAATGTCCATAATCAACTTATATTTGGTATAACTCACCTAATAATTTTTTTTGGGATTAATATTTTAAAAATCCTATTGTTGGATTACCTATGTTCTCTAAATTTTTAACATACACGCTAAATTTGGTATCAATTATATGTAATTTTCCTTTTTACTCCATCAACTCATTTTTTCTGCCTAACTTCAAAGTACAAAAATGGAAAGTTAAACATTTTATATATATGACATTATAATTAATCTCTGCTCGTCTTTATATTTTGCATGCATATAAGGTATAAGGAGACAATGCAATTCAAGTTATTTAACAGTGGATTTGTCAAATTCCACGTTTGATATATAGTTATTAAGTGATATAACATTGATAAAAGTTACACCAAGTTTAATTTAAACCAAACCCTTTTTTGATTTGAAAGGTAGATTAGTAGAGCATAAAAACAAAAATTCAGTTCATAACACTTACTCTGAGATCATAATATATTACTACTTGTCCAAAAATCATGAAGTTATTATGATAAGAATGTGGACGTGTATATGTTTAGCTCGTTGCAGGCCTATTAGGTGTGGAATCGGGCCAAGATGCAATTATTCGAGCATACCTGTATGAGCATGCACACAAGATTGTGAAACCATATGGAATAACGGTGGCACAGTTTTCAAATTACTTTTCGGATCTAAGGAACAAGCTTGGACATGAAGGTGTCAAAGATGAAGGTCTTTGGGTTCCCAAATCTGAAGGTGCTGAGGGAAAGATCAATGGGAACGCGCTTGCTGGAGATGCAGACTCTGTTGCATATGATAGGACCGCTGAGGAGATATTGAGGGTTGTTTATGGCTCCGGTGATGAGCATAAACCTGGTGGGTTCTATCCAAAAGGAGGCAATGGTAACATTGCCAGATCTCATCTACTTTAATTCTATGCCTACAGCTTGATTACAAGAAAACAAGTTTAGTGTTTTTTGGTTCATTGTTTAAAGTATGTAACCTTTTGGTTCATAATAAATAAATCAATAAAATCTTTTGTGAGTCTTTATGATTATATGCGTAACAAAATTGTTGTTTTAAGCTTTTTTTTTTTTTTTTTTCTTGTTTGTTCAAAAGCTTAGAGTTTATTTGGGTTCCAATAAATCCATTTGTGTAATGAGTTTATGATAAAGAATAATTACCACGGAACGAGCGTTATAAGTTCAAATCCTGCTATATCATTTTTTTTTAAAGGCTTAGACTTTGTAATTTGAACATTGAACTTGAGAGAGTAAGAGAAATAGAGCAAAATTAATGTATAAAACCACGTAGCCCTAATGTCTTCCAATATCTCACTATTAATCTTCTTAGACTTCTTTCGGGGAATCGCAACCCAGAGGAGCGACGAAGTCCACTGTCTAGCGTGAGACAGTGGACAAATATTTGTATATGAATCATGATGGAGCCCTAGAAGAAAAATCTCCTTGACATTGCTATAAATCCCATTTAATCATTTGTATTAAACTCATATTCTTCTTCATTGTCAGTTATATATTAAAGAACTAACTACAAAACATGTCCAGCACCAAAAAAGAAATATTTTTATAGTTTTGCCAACTTCAGGTATAGCTGTCAACTCTTTCACAGTTTCTTGCATCCTGAAATCGATTAAACATGACGATTCATTTCCTTTCTTCATATTCACCTTGCTCTGGTTTGCACAAACATCGAGTGTTTTGAATAAACGTTCAACACCCAGGAAGAGTGGGAATAAGAGTTAGGATTTGCATTTACTTCCATCCGGTTGGAGCAAGAAGCTTACTTTGGATACTATATAGAGAAAAGTCAAGAGAGAGATACCAAGGCAGAAATCAATAATGAAATTTGGCATATCAAAGAAACTGAACTAATAATATAAAATGTTAAATTCAAAATTTGATGTCTTAAATCATTTTATTATGTTCCTACTTAATTTTCCACCTTTTCTTTTTAGGAGATTTGAATTTTGACATATCCAATTTGTGCGTGCTTAGCATTAGCATTGGAAAATTCTAATGCTATTCTATTTTACCATTCTAAAACACCACTTTATCAATATACCATACCATTTTACAATTCCTCCACGTCCCAAAACTCTATTTTTATTAAAATATTATTTTTTAACCCATTCTTTATTATTTCTTCCCAACTGTTCAGCCTCATTTTCCTGGGCTTTTCAACAGCCATTTTTATTTCTCTCTCCCAACACCGGTTCAACACACAACACACACCCATTATACAACGATTAACCTATCCAAACCCATCACCACACCCACACACACAAACACAAACATCAAACCAGCAACAAAGCCACGCACAAACACAACCCAGCAACAAAGCCAAGCCACACACACAAACACAAACCCATTCAAAAACCGGGCCACCGATCAAAAACCCAGTCTAGGCCACCGATCCACGCTGCCGATCAACCAATCCACGTCGCCGATTTGAAACCCAGGCCACCGATCAAAAACCGAAGCAAACCCATTCAAAAAAAATCATCACCAGAGCAAACCCATTCAAACCCATTCAAAAAACATCATCACCGAAGCCACCGGAGCAAACCCATTCAAAAAAATCATCACTGGAGCAAACCCATTCAAACCCATTCAAAAAAAATCATCACCGGAACAAACCCATTCAAAAAACATCATCACCGGAGCCATGGGAGCAAACCCATTCAATAAATCATCACCGGAGCCATCAGAGCAAATCTATTCAAAAAAATGAGAGAGATGAGAGAGTAGAGACGAGAGAGAAGATGGAGAGCAGAGACAAGAGAGCAAACCCATTCAAAAAACATCATCACCGGAGCAAACCCATTCAAAAAAAACATCACTGGAGCCATCGGACCAAATCCATTCAAAAAAAATGAGAGAGATGAGAGCAAATCGAGAGCAGAAACGAGAGAGAAGATGGAGAGCAGAGACGAGAGAGAGAGAAGAGCACAGACAAAATGAGAGAGATAAGAGACAGAGGAGAGAGAGGAGAGATAAAATATTTTTTTTTTATACAATACTGCTACAATGCAATTCTTATCTTTAGAATTGCACTGTAGCAAGTATTGCAAAAAATTTACAATACTTGCCTTTACAATTTTCTGATGTAGATGATTTTAAGGTTGCAAATGCTAAATTTCCCTTAGATATGGCATTAGCATTTTCCAATGCTAATGCTAATGAAACATTGTATTCTGTTCTCAGATATGACCTATATGCATAAATAAAACTAACCAGTCAATATGGAAATAAATAATTGTAAATTGAACAAAAATTACAAATACGAATTTTAATCAACTCTTTTCTCAAAAAAAAAAAATATATATATATATATATACACTTTCATTCTTCATGATTGCCATTTCTTTCTTTCATATATATATATATATATATATATACACTTTCATTCTTCATGATTGCCATTTCTTTCTTTCATTCCTTTTTTCTAGAAACTTGATTGCCATTCTACGTCTATAGATTTTAGTCCTTTCCTTTTCAAATAAAACAATGCTAGTCTTGCACTACAAGAAAAACGACTTTTGGCGTCAACTAATAATTGACACTAAAAATAGTATGTTGCCGCGAAAACCGTTTTTCGAGTCAACCAAGTAGTTGACGCAGAGTTATGTTACAAAAATAAATTTTTTTAGCGTCAACTAATATCTATTTCGCATCAAAATTTTTGTTGACGCAAAAAGCCTATATAATGTCATCATCTAAGTTGAGTCAATTGATCGTGTAAACTGAAAAAAAAAAAAAAAAAAAAAAAAAAAAAAAAAAAAAAATTACAATAACTAACAAAAAAATTTTAGTGTCAACTAATACATTACATCTTTCGCTTCAGCCAAAAAAAAAAAAAAAAAAGCCTTTTTTCCCGGGTTTTGGTTGGCATACACAATAACTAACAAAATCAAAGCAATTATGCATATAAAATACACTAAATATTATTAATAATATTTACAATTAACATTATACAAGAAATTGTTACATTCCTTATTTTCATTTGGGATTCAATAAAATAAAATAAAATAAAAAGATTTTGAGCCAATGCTCTTGAATTTCAACCCAAGGCTCTTCCAATAGCGCCTCTGGCCCTTCACAAATTTCATTGAGCTAAAACAACATACACATTCCCAACAAAATCAAAATCACACCCAAAAAATATTTGACAAAATAAACACATAATTGCAAAAGGCAATGAGATGAAAACTAGATCCATTTTACAGTACCATAAACACCTTGGGTTGCTTTAGAAATGCCTTCACAGTCCAGCCACAAACCAAAACCCATTAAAAAAATTCGGTCTTAGATTCTATAAAGAACTCAAAAACATAAATTTGTCACATTTTCTATCCAACGAAACAGGACATAACAGCCAAAGCAAAATTTTACACTAGGTGGAAGAAGTGGTTCTGACATTGTGGAAGATGGAACAAAATGCTTCAGTTGTTAGAAATACTAAATAATTATATTTTATTTCTCAAGTAATAAAAATATACAAGACTACAGGAGTGCAATAATATAGGAGGCAAGTACAAGAATGTGTGCAAGACAAGCCTAAAACCCACAAGCCTATTACACGTTACAGCCCCCCTCAAACTCAAGGTGGGTGGGGGAGACCATCTTGAGTTTGTCAACCAAAGCACAAAGATGTCCCTTAGGATATGAATTAGTGAAAATATTTGCAAGTTGATCTTGAGAGGAGACAAAAAGCATCTCGAGAACACCATGGACAAGATGATGACAGATAAAATGGCAATCAATCTCAATGTGTTTAATATATTCATGGAAGACATCATTGTGAGCAATCTAAATGGCGCTCTAGTAATAACAATAAAGAGGAGTGGCAGAGGATGTGAACGCATCTAAATCCTTGAGAAGGGCATGACATTCCACTTCAATACTGGAGAGTTTGTTTCTTGCTTCACCAAGAAATTAAAGAACCAAAAAGAAAATAATAGCCAGTGGTTGACCTTTGATTAGTGTGAACTCCTACCCAATCCACATCAAAGAATGCACTAAATAATATGAATGATTGTAAATTGAAACGGAAAAATATGAATTTTGATCTTATTCTCATTCTTCTTTATTAACTTTCCTTTTTCATCTTTTTTTTTTCTATAATCTTTTTCTTTTTCTTTTTTCCTGTTTTTTGACAAAGGTCCAAGATTTTAGATATGTTTGTACCTTTTCATTTATCCCATATCAACACTTGATTAGAATCCTTTCCATTTGAAATGAAATTGATAGGGGTCAATCCCAGCATAGACGGGTTGAATTAACGGAGTCAGACTTTAGAGACGTGGTAACCGGAAGAGACTGTACAGTTGGTTTGACAAAATTAGTAGATGAATTCACGACCCGGATGGAAAGATAAGGAGACGGACAGACACTTTTAAGTGAATGAATAAAAAGGAGACGGTTTGTTGAAGCCACATGTCACCCTTATGGCATCACATGGCACCCATGTGGCATGGGTTTTCTCCAAAGATTCTAGTATGGAAATGTCTTGTGCTCCACGCCCACCATAATTATAGGAATCCCTGTAAGGAAATAATCCTTTAAATTGCGAATATTAATGGAGATCTTCCCTAGAAGGAAATACCCTCTCCAGCAAGAAATTAAGGTTGGCTCTACATTATTATAAAAACCTCAAAACTCTCACAAATCAAGATACGCGTAATTTACCCAGCTCTAGCACTCTAGAGTTGTAGAAATTCTCTCTAATTTAATCTCAAAGGGTATTTGGCCGGTATCACACCAGTACTCTCTGCAAGGTCTCATTTGTTTCTGTTTCGCAGGTTCTATCTAGAGCATATGAGGACTATGTAGCTCACTAACGATTTTTGGCATCATCAGAAACCATACTACTCTTATACCAACCAGAAACTCTATAAATAAGACAGTGATTATAGTGTCAATCAAACTCACATCACTTGCATCGAAAAAAGCCAAGACATAATGTCTCTAACTACTTCCACTATCACCACAACTGCATTACTTATCCTCCTCCTTCCAAAATCTTATTCTTCTAAAATCACAAAATCTGATTCCTCAATCCCAAAGGTTAATTTTGATCTTTTGTAATTTACACTAAATTTAGAGTACCTTGAAGCTAAATTTTTCTTATATGGAGCTTTAGGATATGACCTAGATAAAATTGCACCAAATTTAACCTTGGGAGGTCCAACACCCATTGGTGGTAAGCATGGAAAGATGGACAACTTTACTAGGGATGTCATTAAGCAATTTGCCCTCCATGAAGTTGGACACCTAAGGTTTGATGTCTAATATTTATTTTCTTTCATACTAATGTTAAAGATATCACATTTGTTGATATTGTCATGTTAATTTGTAAACTTTTATATATATATATATATATATATGGGTATTAATTTTGTAAAGGTCATATTTTTATGTATTGGCATATCCGAGATCATGTATTTGAGTCTTAAGTTTCTAGTGTGTTCAAGAAGATCTTGGAGTTAAACAAGTGGTTAACAAGTGGTATGATTAAAGACATAAGACTACTCAAGAAAAGCTGAACCTTAGGTCTCGATACCTAGCTTGATACCTGTCGATCTAACAAAAATTAATGAATCTCGATACTATGCTCGACACCTTTCAATTTATCGAGTTTCAGGAAAACTAAAGGTTAAAGTTCTACTTTCAGTCCATGATGACTTGGCTTTCTAGGAATTCGTGCACTAGGGGTTCTAAAGTATATAAAAGACATATTTTACAACCATCATCACAAACATAGAGAAACACGCATAATAGGAGTTGCTACAACATTTGTGCATCTAGGGTTTTGTGCAAAGCTACTTCCTATTCATCCAAGAGTGGATTGAACAACTCTGCAAAGCTACAACAATAAAAAAATGTTGCTATGGAGTTAATAATGAATAGGAAGATTCATGCAAAGGGAAACTCTTCTACAATATCAAGTCCGATTGGGGATTGGAAATAAGACTGGCAGAGCTCAGTAAGTTCTACTGTTAGTATGTACTTAGGGATAAACCGGGTAAAATTCATTGTGCATGTAACCGTTTTTTCTTGTTATTGGATTTTTTGAAAGTGGTGACCTAAATTCACCTAGTGGGGTTTTGCCAACAAGGGTTTTCCCCCATCGTGATCAAATTGTTGTGTCAAACTTATTTTCTGCTGCACTTAATTTAGTTTGGTGATTTGATTGTGCCTTAATCTGATTTGTATGTAATTTGACTAATTAATCAACTTGGGTAATTGGATTAATTAACTGTGGTCAATCTATAACCCAACAAGTTTGTAAACTTGTTATAGTAAAATAAGTAGTGCTTCATCATTTTCCTTTATGTTAGATTGGTTTAGTAGCAATTAGTGCATCACAACCAAAGTGCTAATGGTGCTAAATAAGTTCTTGATGCATGGCGATTCAAAGTACAATTAAGGATTCCTAAGGCCCTTGTTGAATTTGAGTGCTAAATCATTTGCTAAGGTGATGGATAGGGCATTTGAAACACAATTTGTCCCTCTTTGCCCCTTATAGTAATGGACTTAACTTTATGCTCGCAATCTTAGCTTATCCCCTATGTTGGGCTTGCTGGGTATGTTAGGGTAAGTGCCAAACTTCAATCTTATCCCCTATGTTGGGCTCACTACTTATGTTGGAGCAAGTGTCAAACTCCAAGACTCTAAGTCTAATAGGGTAAGCCTCAAATTTGACAATCAAGTCTATTCTTATACAAGTGAAAGTTATAAACAAGAGATGTTTAAGATACTGGAAATTTCACCATGTAAAATTTATAAATTGCCATGTCAATAATAACAAAAAAGTAATTTAAATATTTTTTTTATTGTATTGTGAAAGCAACACCAATCATATTCACTCATGTTATAAACAAGAGATGTTTAAGATACTGGAAATCTCACCATGTAAAATTTATAAATTGACATGTCAATAATAACAAAAAAGTAATTTAAATATTTTTTTTTATTGTAATGTGAAAGCAGCACCAATCATATTCACTGTTGTGTTAGTTTGTAAACTTTTTGTAGTAAGCTTGGTAGTAGCTTGGAGCAATTGCATTAGTCCAGCCAAATTTTTTCATCTATTTTACACTAAGAACCTACTTTTTTTTATTTTACACTACCACTTTTCCAAAACATCCACATCAATCCATCTATTTTACAATCTATTCTATTTAAATAATAAATTTTTATTATTATTCTTTTGTTCCTATCTCTTTATCTTTATCTTTGTCCTTATCTCACTCAAAGCAATCTTTTGTCCTTCCTCTTCTTCTTTCACGCGTCAAATCACCTCCCCTCCACAAGCATCTTCTTCTTCTTCTTCTTCTTCTTCTTCTTCTTCTTCTTTCTCTCACAGTCAAATAAGCTCTCCACCACAAGCACCACAAGAATCAAAACCCACAAGCACCGATCTCCGCTGCTAGCACCAATCCACAAGCATCAAAACCCATTTCTGTTGACCCACAAGCACCAATCTCCACTGCCAGCACCGATCCACAAGCATTCAAACCCATTTCCATCAACCCACAAACTCTGATCTCCACCACCAGCACCAATCCACCAATCCACAAATGGCCAACACCAACACCGATCTCTCTCTCTCTGTTGGTTTGTTTGTGTGGGTGTTTTTGTGTATCTCTGTGTTGATTTGTCTGTGTGAGTGTGTTTATGTGTATCTGAGGAAAAAGAAGATGGGGAGAGAAGAAGTCTGAGACTGAGTTAGTTTTGCACACGGAGAAGATATTTATAATATAAATGAAAGCCTTTTGACTTTTTATTGACTTCTTATAATTTTACCACCTAAGCTTTTCAAAGCCCTTATTTTTCTAGGTCATTACTCTATAATATATATTTTAATTCAATTTAAATTAAATAAGAATTCTATATAAAACCTCCTATACTTATGTCATCCGTTAGAATATTGTCACATCATAACCCTTTCTTTAAATAGTAGAACAAACAATTTTTCATATAGAAATACAATCATAATCAATAATATAGCCTATTAAACTATCATTCCATATTTTGGGAATTAAAAAAAAAAAAGAATATCATATTTGTTGAACTTTTTCATGCATGTCACTCACAGGGTTATTGACTAATAATATTATGAGAATGACTTTTTTGTATTGGCTGCTTGTGCATGCATGTGAATGCTCAGCCTGTTATTGCCGTTTAGAGTCTGATACCGTGAAAGTTGAAACCCATAGACAATCATCAGTGCAAGATCGGGCCGATCAACGAGTCGGTGAGCTCCATAGACAGTCACCATCGACGTTGTGCCCTTTGTCCCTTCCGATCTCTCTCTCTCTCTCTCTCTCTCTCAGCGTGAACAAGTCCGAGTTCGACCTCTTCTCTTCTCTCTCTCTCTCTCTCTCTTTTTTTTTTTTTTTTTTCCAGATATGTTGTGCACTCTGTACTGTTAGTGTTACTTAAGTTATAACGCTTTTTTTTTTTTTTTAATCCCACTCTCACTACATATATTGAGATATATATATATATATATATTAATCCCAAAAGTTTAAATTTTGTTTTCCTTTTATGTTTTTAGTTTGATGTTAAATCTAGCCTATTTAAACTTTTGATTTGTACTCTAAACATTTTATGTGTATTATTGAACTACTTTGAGTGTTAGTTTACTTATTTGTAGTTCTTACATAATTTAAATTCTAGACATAAACGTATTTTATGTCTAAAAATATTAAAAAATATGCCTAAATATAAAATTTAATTAATTATTTAATTGCCGTGTCGTATCCTTATTTTTCAAAAATTGCCGTATCCCCATATCCATGTCCATGCAACTTAGCCAAGATACAGTTATTTGTCTATTGCTATACGAGCAAGCAAATACCAAGGTTGAGTCATATGGGAAAACTGTTGCAGATTTTACAAGTCACTTTTCAAAGCTCAGGAATAAGTTAGGAAATGTAGGTGTAAAAGATGAAGGCCTTGTGGTTCGTGAGGATGAGGGCGCTAAGGGATTAACTACAGGCAATCTGCTTGCTGTGGACAAATACTCAGCTGCATGTGACAGAACTCCCGAGGAGATATTGAGAATTGTATATGGGAGTGGCGATGAGAGCAGACCTGAGGGTTTCTATTCAAAGGGAGTTCATTTGTCTAAAGTTTACTAGAATACTATTTTAGCTAGGTGTTACTGAATTCACAATAAGTTTCAATTACCCTGTGGTCCTACATGAATATGAAGTTTTCACTTTAATAATGTACTAAAGGGAATAGTGTGTTATGTGTAATCAATGTGTTAAAAAGCTTAGACTCCTAATTCAAATGATCACCTTAAGCAATTTCTTCTAAGCAAGAGCCAGTGACTAGTTTACCAAAAATTATATGGAAACCACATATTGTAAGAGGAATTATGCACAAGATACTTCTCCTAGATTACAGGCTAACCTTCAACTTTGCCACAAATCAATGTCAAAACTGCATTTTAATGATATATTATCACTCAAATAAAAAAATTAAAATGAAATATGGAAAGCAAGAGCTCCAGGAACAAAGGATATAGAAAGTACGATTAAAATTTAGTATGTCATTGTATTACCTATCCAACAAAAAATGTCATCGTGGTGGTATATGTACAAGTCATAACCAACGAAACATACTACAAGGTATTTAAACAATGGCAATTACATACCACTTTAAAATATGAACCTTTATGCAAAAAGAATACATAATCTATACCTGTGGTCCAAGAAAATGAGAGAATCCTCTGTGAACACCATGCCAAGTTGGCTTCCACTTATTCTATCCATTCAAATAATTTTAATCCAACATCTGATATGCAATACAAAAAATACTCCTGCAAATATCTTATAGAACAGACATTCAGGTCAGCTTTATGGATCCCTTCTACTAATCTTGGTTGACCACTTGTAGTTTGAAGCAAGGAGATAGGATGCAAATATCAAACATATGTCAAGCAAGAAGATCAGCAGTAGTTCAAATATTCAGTCAATTTAGTGTCTGATGTTTTGGCCAACAATTTTTTTTTTCTATTCACTTCCTGAAAAAACATTCAAACTCGTGTATCTAATCCATTACCCAGGATATCATCCAGAATGTGAATTGGCCCCATATGACCTAAGTTGCTGAAGAAACAGCGGACTAACACATTCCAGGTGGTAAGGTTGGGGTAGATTCCTTCATTTAACATTTTGTGAAGAAAAACAACGGCTTCTTCAATGCCTAACCAATTAGAGATCCCCCATATAAGCGTAGTGTACGTTATTATGTCTGGATGCCACTCTTCTGCTGAACTATTTCGGTTCAAAACTTCGATGGCAGACTTAACCTTTCCCTGCTTACAGTAGGCATAAATTATTATGTTATATGTAATGGCATCAGGCTTTATCCCCCCTAGAAGCATTTTCCCAAGAAGCTGCAAAGTCTCATGAGGCATACCAGCAAGACAAAATCCATACAAAATGGTATTATAAGTCACCAAATTCTGCCCAATCCCACTTTCTTCTATCTCCCTAGCAAGCGCAAAAGCTTCTCTGAATCTGTTTAATTTAAGGAAACCATCCAAGAGCTCATTATATGTTGTGATGTTCGGAAAACACCCACATCTCTCCATCTGACCAAGCACTTTAAGAGCCCAGTCTATTCTTCCACTGTCACATAACCCTTTGATAAAAGCATTGAATGTAACTGTATTTGGCAGACAAGCTTCAGTATTCATATTCTCTATAAGAAAATGAGCTTGGTTGAACATAGAATTCCTTGAGAGGACATCTACCATGCAGGTATACGCCACAACATTTGGATGACAACCATGGGCTATCATCTTGTTCCATGTCTCAGATGCACCAACCAAGTTTCCAGATTTTGCAAAGCCATCAATAAGAGTGCTATATGTAGTCACATTGGGAGGATAGCCATTTCTCTCCATTTCATTGCAAACAGATACAGCTTTACCCAAATTCCCATTGGAGCAGAGACCATGTATTAGAATATTGTATGCAACAACATTGGGCACAGATCCCTCCTGAATCATTCGATTCCACAATTCAAGAGCTTCATACTGCCTCCCTCCTAAGAAATGTCCCTTTATTAAGGAACTAAATGTGTAAACATTGGGACTACATCCTCTCCTAAACATTTGGGCCAAAACTGCAAGACACAACCCAACATTCCCCACATCACAAAGAGAACTAATAACTGTTGAGTATGTGATGACATTAGCATCAACTCCCTTATCCACCATCTCAGATAACAACCCAAATGCCTCCTCAAACTTGTATTCCTTGCAAACCCCATTTATCAATGCATTATAAACTGCAGTGTTGGGTTCAAACCTCATAACAAGATCCCTTGCTTTCTCCACCTTCCCATGCTTGCACAACGCAGACACTACAGTCGTATAGCTCACAACATCAGGAGAGCACCCTTTATTCGACATTTCCACAAGCAACTTGCAAGCACTATCAACCTTATCCTTCTTACACAATGCCTTCAAAAGAATGTTATATGTAAACACATTCGGCTCCATCCCATCTCTCTTCATATTACTATATATCGGATTAATCATCTGAAACCTATCTTCACTAAGCAATGCATCCAAAACATGATTGTATATCTTCACTGTCGGCTTGCACCCAAATTCCCTAATCCTATAAAAAGTCTTCAATGCTTGCTCGGCCAACCCAGCTCGGCAAAAACATTTTATCACACCGACAAACAAGTCCTCGGAGCATCGAATTCCCTCCAACTTCATTTGGTGCAACAGGTATTGCACACCATCTGTTTGATCGTTTTCCCAACTGAGTTTTTCGATCATTGTCTTGTACGTTAATGGGGTGTGTTTGAAAGTTCCTGAATTGGCTATGGACTTGAAATACTCCAAGGCCATAACTATGTCACGCTCGCGTCTCAGCCTGTTTACAACGTCGTTTTCTCTGACGAGAGATTGGCTTTGCTCAACTTGGGGTTTGGTGGGATTGAGAATTGGGTTTGTGTTTAGCACAAATGGGATTGAAGGTTTGTGGACTTTCAACAATAAGGAACACCCTTCTTTCAAATACATTTATTCAAATAATGAAAATCCAAAACCCAAAAATAAATAAATAAATTGATTTATGCAACAGAAACCCAATAGATACAATCTCTTTCTTCTTTTTGTACAAAACCGTAGCTCAAGCAAGTTCTTCAATTCAAGAAATGAAAACCCAAAAAAATCGACTTATGTAACAGAAAAACCTTTGAAAGATACAATCTTTTTGTACGGAAAACGTACCTTAGAGTTCTCTGAGAATCAAATTCTAAGGTTCCCAGACAGGGTTTAAGGAAAGCGAAGAGAATCTGAGAGTGTGAAAAATGCTGACTGACACAGGAAAAATACACAAACACAAACACAAACAAAAGACAACGCCGTTAAGTAGTTGACCGCGTGGTTTTCGGGTCGGTTTAATTCGGTTATTTTTGCAATTGGACCCGACCCGAATATTTAGCGTATATATAATATTCGGGTCCTGAGTCTTGACGGCAAGTCCTAGTTGAAAAAGGGTAGTGAGTTTTTTGATACTTCTCTCTCCGATCTCTAATAACCGTGGAGGTATTTATTTTGTGTGTGTGTGTGTGTGCTTAATTTAGTTGGTTATCAGTCTTTGATCTAATTGTTTGGTCTTCTATTTTTGTAATCTATGTTATACCCTTTGTTTTTTAAGGAATTCTTCCTTATACTCACAGATCTGTCCGATTGATTAGTAGTGTTTCCTCGCTTTATATGTGTGTGTGTGTGTAGGAAGGTATGGCAGGACATAGTGAATCAAGTGGAGCAGAGAAGAAATCAAGCGAGGCCGCCAATGAAATACCAACCTTCAATGCTGAGAATTTGCAGACTAATATGAAAGCTATCTATTACAGGTTTGTTTTCACAACCCCTCTTATGAAATATAACTACTTCTCTACTAGTACTAGTCTAATTCACTTATGCTTTGTAAAATAAATAATTCGTAACCAGTTCACAAAGTTATCATTTTTGCGGAATCTATGAGAGGTGATTAGTGGGCAGGGTGTGTGTGTGTGTGAGAGAGAGAGAGAGAGGGAGGAGAACTAAGGCAAGGCATTATTTGGTGTATGAAGTGCCTTATAAATTTTTTTTTTTTTTTTTGCTAGAGTGCGCTTTACACTGTCTATGACTTTGCATAGAATAGAATGACGAAAAAAATACATATTAGATCCTAAGTTTAAGTTTGGGTGTCCCTCAACTTTCAGACCCAACAATTTAGATGCTCCACCATTACAACAATGTTAACGTGCTCCATTATGGCCAGTCATATTTTTGCCATTAACCCACCTATGCCTAAAAATGACGTTTTCTATTTAAGTAGTTTTCTGTCCAAAACTACATCATTTCTTTAGATTAACTACAAGATTCTAACTGGTGTTGACAAAATGTGCACATTGATATTGTTGTAATATTCAAGAGTGTAAATTACAAGTTTTCATGGTTAAGGAACCAATTTAGAAGCAACCTCAAATCTAGAGAGTGTAAATTTTATTGTAGCCAAAAAAACCAAAAAAAAAAAAACTTAACACTTCAATTAGTTAAGAATTGTCTTAATAATGCTTGAGGGGATGATTTTTTTGCCCTATGCAATGAGTTTAATGAAAGATTATTGGTGTAGCATATTACATATAGCACAATCGAAATTCTATTTAGGATTTGGTGCCTCAGCACTGTCAATGCGACAAAATGTGACCTAAAAATAAAAATAAAAAATCATTTGCAAGTGTTGTGCTTGTAGGTAGAATCTGAGCATTTAACTTTTTGTGCAGCCGGACTTTTCTGTCAATCATTGGTGGGGTCATTGCTGGAATATTAGGATTCACAAGCTTGACTGGGTTTATCTTCTATTTCCTTGTCATGGCAATCACTTCAGTTGGGCTAATAGCAAAGTCAGGGTTTTCAATCCATTCATACTTTGATAGCTGGAACCGGGTTATATTTGATGGCTTGTTGAGTGGGCTCATGGTATGGCTCTTTATCTAATAGTGCTTGTTAATATTTTTTTTTTCTATTTTTGGTATAAACTTTCTGATGTGTTACCATAGGGCTTAGCTCTTTTCTCTCTAGTTTTTGTTATTTTATTTTAAAAAGTCGTATTTTGTACTTTGCATTGATTCACTCTTATTTTGACGTATTCCATCAGTTAAGGGGTTTAGAAAAGTGGTAGGGGGGGCTCAACAGTCAACAGGCATGAATCTTACTTTTCCAAATGATAGTGTGCGATTTTCTACATGTTTCTGATTTTTAAAGTGATCCAAACCCAGTTAATTAGAAATTTTCTGAAATTATTTGAAATGTGAGCATAATTCCTTCTAGCCCCCTCTAAGCAATTAATCTTGTAGGATTTCTTCTATTTGATTGAGTGCTCTATTGTTTTTTTCTCTTTTTGCAAATTCATGTGAATGATGTTAGGCCAAGGAAGCTACTTAAGTTTGGTTATAGTTTAATCATGTAAAATACCTGCCTTCAATTATTCTTTGATATAAGTTCATTAAAAAGAGCTTTTCTGTTTTCCATGGCTTGCCTGGTTGGTAGTTGCCCAATACATTCTCTTCCAATGATTTATAGAGAATTTTATTTCTGACTGAAGATTTTTCCTTTTTGGCTGAGAATTGATGAAAAAATGCTTATTATCTTACTGAGATAGCTTGTCTTATTTGTGCATGGAGCTCAGAAATTTTGATTACTGAAAAAGATTATTTTAATAAATGCTAAATTGAAGAGATTAAGAGAATGGCTTCCTTGGGATATGGCCCAAGGAGGGAATAAAATGAAAGATTACACAATGGCCATTTAGATGTTGATTTATGTTACTTGGGACTTATTCGTGTATAACATATCAACATTACTGTGTAATTCCAAATTTTTATTGTCTTCTTAACATATTCTTTTTTTTTTCTTTTGCAGTCGTTCGTGCTTTTCTGGACGTATCCTTTCTAATACACTGAGACCATTACAAGTAATAACATGGTGTTAGTGTTGGGATTATAAATCAGATTATGGACTAGCTAATCTTCTCTATGTGAAAATTTTTCTTCTGCTTTCTAGTGTTGCTAGAATTAACAACCAATTAACAATGTTGGGCTCATAAGGGTGGTGCCAAAGGGCTTTGAGTAAAATTTCTCTAGCTATTACAATTTTAAAAGGGATGAAAATCAGATACCTTAGGGAGCTCCCAAGTCATGCTGCTTAACGTTTGGCATAATTATTCTGAAGCTTTTTTCCCCCAGCCACATGTCAATCATGATGGCAGGATATGGTGCTAGAGTGCTGGTATCTACTAAAACAATCCTACAGAAATTTCCTGAAGATCCAAAATTATTAGTTCAAGTCATTTAGTCTTGTTGCTGAATCATTTTTTTGGTTGGTTTATATATATACATATATATTTCTTACTACTTTCCTTGACATCTGAAGATTTGCTTATGACATGGTTCACATATTCTGATGGATTCATTGCTAATCTTGAACGGAAGCAAAGCCGTGATGTTGCTGCTGCTGCTGCTTGCTGTGATGTATCTGCATACCCCGGGAGTTTGGAAATAGCTTTAATAATTTTGTATCCACTTCTAAAAGATTATGTGATTTACTTCAGTCTATCTTCCCTATCCCTTCTCCTTTTTAATACTTATATGATTGCAAGGGGCCAAGTGGGGGGGAATGTGTTGGGGAGGTTGACTGTAGCAGACAGTCTGATGTGTAGGAAGTTTTGTATGAAAGCTGCTCTGTAGGCTGGATCACCCTTGCAACATTTTTTTTTTAATTACGTAAGATGTCTTTTGAAAAGAAGAAAATTCTAGAATCTCTTAGTGCAATTTGAGATTTGACAATGCTATGGTGTTCTGCTAAGTCAACTTGGCTATTCAATATTATTGGAGCGACTTTGTGCAACATATCTATTTTTATTTATTTATTTATAGATATGAGAGAATTTGAATTTATAACGTTAGTTTTATAATAATAATTTTTTAATATCATACGTAGACACCAATAAGTTTTAGACAAGATGTGGTCCCAATGTTCTTATTTGATCTTAAAAATTTTACTCGTTAAGCTAATTAGAATTTTTCACAAGAGTTTACCCTTATTTTTTTTTTTTTTTTTTTTTTTTTTTGGTTGAGGAAATTTAAATTATTAGTATTAACTATCAAAGCCATTCTATTCTAATTCTCCCTCTGGGTGCATTTCAAGCTTTTAAAAAGTGGACTCAAACTCTCATTTAATGTGAACCACCACTTATAAATGTAGCGACGGTGGTTCCAATAGGATAGAAATAAGGAAAATTACACTTTATTCACCTATAGTTTGGCTAAAAAATACTTTACCCACGTGAGGTTTAAAAAATAACACTTTGCCAACATTTTTTCGAAAACCTCTAACTCATGTTTCTATCTTCGTCATCATTGTACTCAAATTTTCTATAAGCCTCCCTCACATCCAAATTCATTTGCCTAGCTTTTCTTCCTCTATTATCTACAACATTTATTCGAACACCTCTCTGACTCTTGTTTCCATCTTCATCATCATCATACTCAGATTTTCTAGAAGGCTCCTTCACATCCAAATTCATTTTCCTAGCTTTTCTTCCTCTATTCTCTGCAACATTTTTTCGAACACCTCTCCGACTCTTGTTTTCATCTTCATCATCATCATACTCATCGTCACTAGCATCCTCGACCTCAACATCAAATGAATCAGACAACGCCCCTTCATATTCTTCCCCACTTTCATCTTCCTCTCCTCTCTCCTTTTCATCAATAAATGTTTGCTTTTTCTTTTCATTACTTCCACCCGGCACACTAACCGCCAGTTTACCATCTTCCTTCACCATGTTCATGAGGTGAATATACCGATTCCTGATTTGCATCTATGGATGATCCTCAACTAGCAAACCCCTCTTGTAACCCTCCTTCAAAACCCACAGTATAGGTTCCAATCTTAGTGGACATATAAAATATACCCGAATGTTGAAGCAATGCTCTCTTAAACCTCGACCAAAGCCCCAAATAGTCTCCAAGCAACAGCAAACCAAAACACTAAATTTCTACCCTTAATAATTAGGGTGGATTGCTAACTAGCCTCGATATTGCCTACTATATAGAACTAGTCACTAACCCGTGAGATGCACGGGAAAACTATTAGAAAATAATAAAGCATGCATATATTAAAAGTCAATTTAAGTTCATGTGTGCTTGCAAGGGATACATACCTAAATAGTTCTTGCGGTAGAAATAAAAGTCTTATCTTTGAAATAAAGAACTAATGTAAACAAACTAACCTTACATAAAACAAATTAAAAAAAAAAAAAACATAAAACTGATGTCACGGAAAATTCAGCCACATAGTAGTAATAAATAAATCTCTTAAAACCTAAACCTAAACCTAAATGTAAGGACTAAATATTTATGCGCCTTCTCTTACTTTCCTGATGTATTTGGTTAAAAATATAAAACTGATGTCATGGGAAATTTAGCCACATAGTAGTAATATATAAATCTCTTAAAACCTAAACCTAAACCTAAACCTAAACGTAAGGACTAAATATATAAACAAACTAACCTTACAAAAGCTGAACTTTATAAGCTAAAATCTATACCGTGAGTTGTAGATCTTGAATGCTATATCGTGCGTTTAGGGCTTCCTACATCTGGAGAGAGAGAGAGTTTGCAGAAACCAAAGAAAATCTCTCTATAGCTTAAGAAACACAATATAATAAAATCAAAGAGATAAAATTTTCAGAGGACAAAATATTATAGATAATTTAAAAGAATTTTGGTTTAATTCTTGAACACTGAATTGGAAATTGATTATATGAGTATTCAATGGTGAACAAAGTACTATGTATTAATTAATATATAAACAAAACTAACCTTACAAAAGCTGAACTTTATAAGCTAAAATCTATACCGTGCATTGTAGATCTTGAATGCTTTAGGGCTTCCTACGTTTGGAGAGAGAGAGAGTTTGCAGAAACCGTAACTTTATATTTCTTAACTTGAGAGAGGCCAAAATGGCCAACTGACCCTAAAATCATAACTATTTAGTTTGTAGGCTCCATTTACAAACTATATCACTCACTAGCATCTCGAGTCTAAGAGACTCGATTTTGGTTATAAATCGAGTCTCAAAGACTCGATTTCCATGTTCTGATCTGGCATTAGTTGCCCACCTGGAAATCGAGTCTCTAAGACTCGATTTATAAACCAAAAAATTTTCAAAAAATTCTAAGTCTCAGTCTCTCGTACAAGCCAAACACCCAAAAAAAAATTTAAGAAATCCAGAAGGAGATCAGAGGGAGAAAGATCAGAGGGAGAAAGAAGACTCAGATTAGAGGGAGAAAGAAGAATCAGATCAGATAGGAGCCGAAGCAGGCCTGGGCCGCGCGCGACCTAGGTCTTGCACGGCCTGGGTCGCGCCCCGTCGCGACCTGGGTCGCGCGCTGGGTCGCGCACCATCGCGACCTGGGTTGCGCACGGTGCGAGGCCTGCGTCGCGCGCCGTCGCGACCTGGTTCGCGCACGATGCGCAGCCTGCGTGCGACCCAGGTCGCGACGAGGCGCGACCCAGGTCGCGACGGGGCGCGACCTAGGCCGCGCGCGAGCTGGCGCTGGTTCGCTCACGGTGCGCAGCCTGGGTCTCGCGGCGGTGGTCTGCTCCAATCTCGATCTTCTCTCTTTCTGTTTCTGGTGTTTTTTTTTTTTTTTTTTTCTACTCTGATGAAGTTCTGGCTGGGCTGTGGGATGTTGTAGCTGTAAAAGTTAGAAATCGAGTCTTTAAGACTCGATTTCCATGTCATCTCCACGTCAAAAAATATGTCAGATCGGACCATGGAAATCGAGTCTTTTAGACTCGATTTATAAGCGAAAATCGAGCATCAAACACTCGAGATGCTATAAATGAAATATGTTTCTAAAGAGAGCCTACTAACTAGATAGTTTCGTTTTTAAGGCCAGTTGGCCATTTTCGCCCTTGAGAGTGGGGTAAACTAAAATGAATAAACTAAAATTCATATAACGTTATAGAGTGACTTGGTGCCCGTTTGGATTCAAATGAATCCAACGTCTGAGTTTTCTGATTTTTTTTTTTTTTTTTTTCAGCCGCATAATATGACTAAGTCAACTGTGAACAGTGCATCCATGCACTGTTCACGGACCCACACATTCCACTTTTCAGTAACTTTTTTATTAAAAATGGGTCCCACAATACTATTCACATATTTAAAAATTATTTTGCTACAGTGTTTTCAGTTTCAGTTTTCAATTTCAACAAAAATAAACTCAATACAAACGGACCCATGGTTTGGCTCTCCAGTAACACAGTTCAACACCAGTCTATCCCTGAAATTCTCTCTTTGTAACAGTAATTAGAAGAACTCCCTCACTCTCTCATTTTGAATTATCTACTAAAGCAATATTCTGGGAACCGTAGATGTCCACTAAGCGAGCTGCAATTCTCACAAACACAGCCCTATCCAAGGTATGTTCTTCACTCAACTCCTCAAATTCAAGAAAAACCCTCACCTTCCTCAAAAATCTTAGCACTGCCGCTCAAAGATTAGATTTTGAAAACACCAATGGGTCTCAGTGCCAAGTAGATGATTCTTTAGAATATAAAAAAAAACATAGTGAGAGCCAAAACCCTGCAGATTTTCATCACAAATCAAACCCCAATGAGGGTTATAGAGAAAGCAATACAAACGATTTTGTAAGTTACCCAGTTGGGCAAAATGGGAGTTTTAGTGGGTTTAATGAGCAAAATGAGTTTTACCAGAATTCTAGTGGGGTTTATAGGGAGAGCTTTAGAAGTACATATCTGAACAAGCCAGCTGGGCAAAATGGAAATTTTAGAGGAAATTATGATCAAAATGTTGGGCAGGTGCAGCAGAACCTAACTGTGATTCATGCTAATAATTTAACTAGTTTGGAGCAGAATTCAAGTGGGTTTTATAGGGAAAGCACAAGAAATGGATTTCAGAATCACTCAATTCAGCAAAATGGGAATTTTGGTGTGAATTATGGGTATAACAATGGAGAGTTCTTGCAGAACCATCATGTATATGGGGGAAATGGACATATACAAAATTCATGTGGGTCGTCCCACAAGGGTGCTAGTGAAGTGAGGCAGAACCCATATGGGTTTGATTCCCAAGGCCTTTCAGAATCTCAGGGAAGCCTAAATGGGAACTACAGGCAAAACTGTGGGCAAACTCAGCAAGCCCCAGGTGATCATAACTTGGGCAATGTTGGAATGTTTCAGCATAGCCGAAGCTCTGGACAGTATCAGCAGAACCAACATGTTGTACAATATCCGCCAAACTTGAATACTTTTCAGAGTATGACAGAGGGTTCTCAATTATCAAATAATCCAAAACAAGAGGGGAAATTTTCAGAGACACCTGAGAGTCACCAATATCTTGGTACTCTAGAGGAGCTAGATGGTTTTTGCAATGAGAGGAAAGTGAAGGAAGCCGTGGAAGTTTTAGGGTTGTTAGTTAAGCAATGTCATCCTGTGGATTTACCCCGATATTTGCAGTTAATGTGGGAGTGTGGTGAGGCTCAATCTCTGCAGGAAGCAAAATCTGTTCATGAACACATCATAAGATCACTCTCACCACTAGAAGTGAGTACCTATAACAGAATCATGGAGATGTATGGGAAATGTGGTTCTATGGATGATGCATTCATGGTGTTTAATGCAATGCCAACCCGCAATTTGACATCATGGGTTACTATGATGACATGGCTTGCTAAGAATGGTCTTGGGGAGGATGCCATTGATTTGTTCACTCAGTTCAAGAAAACAGGAATGAAACCTGATGGTCGAATGTTTAATGGTGTTTTATCTGCTTGTAGTGTTTTGGGAGACATTGATGAGGGAATGTTGCACTTTGAATCAATGATCAAGGATTATGGCATAGTCCCATCCATGGATCATTATGTGAAGGTAATAGACATGCTAGGAAGTACAGGATATCTGGATGAAGCTTTTGAGTTCATAGAAAAGATGCCATTGGAGCCAAGTGTTAATATATGGGAAACCTTGATGGATCTCTGCAGAGTTCATGGGCACATGGAGCTTGGTGATCGCTGTGCTGAGCTTGTTGAGCAGCTGGACCCCTCACGCATGAATGAGCAATCGAAGGCTGGCCTTCTACCTGTAAAACCTTCAGACCTTGCAAAACAGAAAGAGAAGAAGAAACTTGCAAGTCAAAGTCTTTTAGAAGTTAGGAGCCGGGTCCATGAATATCGAGCGGGAGATAGATCTCATCCTAACACTGATAAGCTCTATGCGGAACTTAGGCATTTAAGGGAACAAATGAAAGAGGCTGGTTACATACCAGAGACTAGATTTGTGTTGCATGACATAGACCATGAATCCAAGGAGGAAGCTCTTCTTGCTCATAGTGAGAGACTTGCTATTGCTGATGGTCTCCTTAACAGTCCAGTTCGTTCACCAATTAGGATAATCAAGAATCTTCGCGTTTGTGGTGATTGCCATACTGCACTAAAAGTCATCTCAAAGATCGTTGGCAGAGAATTGATTATACGAGATGCTAAGAGGTTCCACCATTTCAAAGATGGGTTGTGCTCTTGCCGGGATTATTGGTGAAAAAAGAAACTTGAGGTACTATTCTATTTTACATTAAAAATTAATAATAATAAGTTTGAAAAATATCTATTTTTGAGTCTCTATTGTTTGTGGATTTTATGTTTGAATATGGTATATTCTTGTTAAGCATGTTAGCAATGTTGACTCTTATGATGTGAAGTTATCTGAATTCTATTTTTGCTTTCTATTTCCTGTTGAGATGGGATGATTGGTAAACAATAATCTAGTTGGATATTTACATCTTCAGCTCTAGTTTTATACAGTCTCTATATGATTTATGTTATATCATCAAATAGACAAATCTGAGTAGAGGACATATTAAAGTGTTGAAGGTATATAGCCCATGCCTATGTGAATCATAATCTTTCAGTGTTTGCTGTTAGTGGTGAGGTTTGAGGTGCACGTGTTATGCATGTCTAATGCCAATAAAAGTGCTATAATTTTGCAGCAAGCTTTTACATATTTGGAAATCATAATTTAAATTGAATGTGACATATTTTACAGGTAACATTGGAGGGTAGTTTCAAGACTGTTAATTTGGATAATTGACATGCATGGGTTGGTTGTAACACGTATTCATTTGATTATCCAACTTGCCCTACTGCATTCTACACTTGTGAAGAATGTCATATTTATCATTTATGCTGTGGTCGAATAAGTATAGGCACCATGCTGCATCTGTTATTAGACTTAACTAGGACTCGGATTGATATTATTTTCACTAGCTCCTTATCCATGCAAGGCATGGGATTGAAAATGAATTAAAAATGATGATTTAAAAATTGCTATTAAATTTGAAACATTAATTTTTAAAAGTTACTTTCAGTGTATTCATTACCAAGATGTCCCCCCCCCCCCCTCTTTTTCATCCCATTACTGCTATACTATGGCATGGCCAAGCTTGACGTGGCCATTTTGCCAAAAATGTCACTGTGGGGCATGATTGCTTTTGAACCCATGAAAGACTACTTGCATACAAATTTATTTAGATAATTTTCATTATAGATATTGCAATTCATTGTTTATCCACATTCTTCAGCTGATAATTTTATCAACTAAAACAAGCCCAAATAATGTTCAAATAGTAGTATTATTAAAATAATAAAAATAATGAATAAAAAAAGAAAAAGAAAAAAAGAACAGAAGTTGCCAAGAAGAACCTAATGCTGAAACTTATGTTCAAAATGAATAAATGACTACAACTGATAGCAATACGTTGAATGTTGGAATATCTTTTGACTTGCAAGTTCCCCTCATTTTGGTGTATCAAAGATAAAGGAATCTTTGAACATTGAATGCAGTTCGATTTATATGTCAGAGGCCGAGCCACTAGATAAAGGAATCTTTGATGACTTATTGCAGACCTTATAGCTCTTTGATGACTTATTGCCTCCAATTAAAGGCTTTAATAATCTGTGTGAGAAAAGAACTCTAACTGAGGGTTTTTAGAGTTACATTTTTTCCTAGATTGGAATGAGAATCAATTGAGGCCGTGAACGTCTCAATATTTGTAGGATTGGAACACTAATGAGTCTAGCTCAAATGTCACTTCCTCCTTCCATAATAATGAGATGGGTAGTGAGATTGTGGATTTGGACGTGTATGACTTATGATAAAAAATTATTGTAGAATTGGAATTTTAGTTTTATTTTTAAATCTTTAGTTTATTTTTGTTGTCTAGGGAATTAACAAAAAATGAGATGGACAATGAGATTGTGGGTTTGAAATCCATTGGATGCGCAAATAACTTACCAATAAAGAATTTTTTTTTGAATTAGAATTTTAGTTTGATTTTATTTTATTATTACTATTATTATTATTATTATTATTATTATATGAAGATGCAATTTTTCAAAACACAGTTTTAATTGATGCTAGTTGCAGGGACGTACCCCGTCTCTAATTTTTTGAAATTTATGGATCATTGTAATCTTAGAACTTAAATGTTATTCATCTAGTATGCCTCTTGTGTACTGGATTCATTATTTTTGTTGATCAATATAATGTATTATTTATTTTTTGTATTTTCAGGGAATCAACTTTTGCAAAAATTAAGGGTAAAGTTGCCTACTAACCACTTCTCCTAGACCTCGTAGAAGCGAGAAGCCCTATGCATTTGGTATGACATTTTCTTTATTCTCTTTTCGTTTATTTTGATTTCACCTTTGGTTATTTATATATATATATATATATATATATATCACTGGCCTCTTCTTCTCATTATTATTATTATTATTTTTTTTAGGGGGGAGGGGTGCTGGGCTTGTAAGATGGAATTAGCTCAATCTCATATTCTCATGTTAGAGTCAGGTCATGCAGGTCTTGCTGTAGAGATTTCAAGGAAAAGCCACGGTGCTTACTCACAGGAAACTAGTGAAGGAAAACAAACACAACTTGCCTAGAGAACTCAGGAAGTCAGCAACTAATCACTGCCCCTGTGATGGATGATTTTTTACTATTATCAGTCTCTTGGCTCCATGAAGGTATGATGAGGCAAACAATTGGAAAGTGGTGCACTCTCAGCCACACTGAAGCATTATTCTTTCAAGTCCTCTCAGATAAATTTTCTGCTGTCTATGTGAACTAGCAGTAGCCATCTATATATTGTTAAAACATCAAGTTCAAATCCCCACTTATCCAAAAAAAAAAGGTTCAATCCCCAATTTTTATGGTAAAAGTTGGTTGTCAACCATTATTATAGTTTTTCATGTGTTCAAAAGCAATCATGCCCCACAGTGACATTTTTGGCAAAATGACCACGTCAAGCTTGGCCATGCCATAATATAGAAGTAATGGGATGAAAATTTCAGGTGTCTCTGAAAATTTCCCTTCTTGTTTTGGATTATTTGATAATTGAGAACCCTCTGTCATACTCTGAAAAGTATTCAAGTTTGGCGGATATTGTACAACATGTTGGTTCTGCTGATACTGTCCAGAGCTTCGGCTATGCTGAAACATTCCAACATTGCCCAAGTTATGATCACCTGGGGCTTGCTGAGTTTGCCCACAGTTTTGCCTGTAGTTCCCATTTAGGCTTCCCTGAGATTCTGAAAGGCCTTGGGAATCAAACCCATATGGGTTCCGCCTCACTTCACTAGCACCCTTGTGGGACGACCCACATGAATTTTGTATATGTCCATTTCCCCCATATACATGATGGTTCTGCAAGAACTCTCCATTGTTATACCCATAATTCACACCAAAATTCCCATTTTGCCGAACTGAGTGATTCTGAAATCCATTTCTTGTGCTTTCCCTATAAAACCCACTTGAATTCTGCTCCAAACTTGTTAAATTATTAGCATGAATCCCAGTTAGGTTCTGCTGCACCTGCCCAACATTTTGATCATAATTTCCTCTAAAATTTCCATTTTGCCCAGCTGGCTTGTTCGAATATGTACTTCTAAAGCTCTCCCTATAAACCCCACTAGAATTCTGGTAAAACTCATTTTGCTCATTAAACCCACTAAAACTCCCATTTTGCCCAACTGGGTAACTTACAAAATCGTTTGTATTGCTTTCTCTATAACCCTCATTGGGGTTTGATTTGTGATGAAAATCTACAGGGTTTTGGCTCTCACTATGTTTTTTTTAATATTCTAAAGAATCATCTACTTGGCACTGAGACCCATTGGTGTTTTCAAAATCTAATCTTTGAGCGGCAATGCTAAGATTTTTGAGGAAGGTGAGGGTTTTTCTTGAATTTGAGGAGTTGAGTGAAGAACATACCTTGGATAGGGCCTGAGAATTGCAGCTCGCTTAGTGGACATTTACGGTTCCCAGACTATTGCTTTAGTAAATACTTCAAAATGAGAGAGTGAGGGAGTTCTTCTAATTACTGTTACAAAGAGAAAGAATTTCAAGGATAGATGCTGCAACTGTGTTACTGGAGAGCCAAACCAAGTCACTCTATAACGTTAAACCCTGTTGGGCTAAAAACGGATTGGGCCCTGTTGATATTTGAAAAACAGGCCTTGGGCTTTTATTTGTTAGTGTTTTATATATATATAAAAGGCTACCCTAATTCTATAGAGCAGGCAATATCTCTTGCCCTTGTTCATTGTCCACATAAGAGGCTAGTTAGCAATCCACCCTAATTATTAAGGTAGAAATTTAGTGTTTGTTTGGTTTGCGCGTCCGCATTTCAGGTTTTTTTTTTTTTTTTTTTTTTTTTAAACAGATGAACAATGCAAATAGGCATGTGAACATTAATTTTAAAACTGAATAGTAACTGGAAATAATTTTTTATTATTTTCAGTTTTCAGTTTTCAGTTTTTAACAAAATAAACGATATCCAAACACACACTTAGTATACCAAGTTAATGTCTTGTCCCTTGCAAATTCCCTCATCTCAGCTATATATATGTACCTATATTCTTATTGTAAGAGATATATAGAAACGGAGAAGCACTGAGAGATAAAGAACAAAGATGTGTGTGTGTATTCAGTGTTAGAAATAATATAATGTGGTGAATGCCACTAAAGAGTAAGTAATTCATATATAATCTTACTCTCATGTGTTCTTTTTCTTATACAATAATTGATGACTTTTTTTGGGGGGGGAGAAGATATTTTTGTGACTTCATCATCCTCAATAAAGGTTTTTATTTTTTATTTTTAAAGAAAAAATTAATTGGGTTGATAAGGGTGGAGGGAAAGGATGTGGAAATATAATATGTTGCCTCCTGTGTGCGTTAGAATCAATTACACATGGTAGAACTCTTTGTTAATATCATACCACTTAAAAAACATTTTATTTGATTATTTTGAAATTACATTATATGCTCACTTTGTTCTTAACACACACACCAAATTTCATACTAGTACAATGTTATTTAATATACAATCCATTAACTCATATATATTTTGTTTATAAATACTTTTTTCTTAAAAAATTAACTTTAAATATTTTATAAATGAGATAGCTATTAATCTCTAATAATCTTAATATTTTGCAACCATGTAGGGTTGTGTACAATGATATAATATAATCTAATAGTGAGTTTGTTGAAAAAAATGCGTCTATTAAAAAATTATAGAATTGTGTAACATTGATAAAATTATAGTCTGTGTACAAAAATATTATACTCAGTGGGTTTGTATATCAAAATTATAGTGTGCATACAATGCATGTGAATGTTCAACTTGTTGCAGGCTTTTTGGGTGTGGAATAAGATGCAATAACTATTCGTGCATATGAGCAGGCACATATAAAGGTTGAACCATGCATATCGATAAACTATAGCAGAGTTTACAAATCGCTTTTTATAGGTTACAGCACAGGAATAAGCAAGGAAATGCAAGTGTAAAAGATGAATGCCTTGTGATTCGTGAAGATAAGGGAGCTGAGGGATTAACTACACGCAATGTTCTTGCTAGGGAAAAATACTCAGTTGCATATATCTCTAGAGTGCATGCGAGAAGAGGGAGGATTTTGGTGGACTCCTTTAGATCCACCCCGAGCTCATGGTAAAATCTCTGATGGTTGAATAGGAGATCTGAGGTTTAATCACTACAAAAAAAAAAAAAAAAAAAAAAAAAAAAAAAAAAACGTTCTATAACCACGTTTTTAAAACATGGTTATAAGTCAGAAAAACATGGCTATAGGACCATTTGGTCTATAACCGCGTTATTTTAGACCGCGTTTTCAAATGTGGCCTAAACCCCGTGACTATAGGCTTGAGGGGTCTGTGGCTACACTTTTTCAAACGCGGCCTAAGACCAAAACCTATGGCCGCATTTAAAACATGGCCTAAGGTGAAAGCTATAGCCGCGTTTAAAACATGGCTATAGGATCGGACCAATGGCCGTGTTTAAAACGTGGCTATAGCTTTTACCTTAGGCCACATTTTAAATGTGGCCATAGGTCCTGGTCTTATGCCGCGTTTGAAAAAGTGCGGCCATAGGACCCTTGTTGACAACTTCGAAGACATATTTTAGCCGCGTTTTAAACGCAGCTACAACCCCCTGAATATTTTTTTGAATTTGTTTATAGCCGCGTTTTAAAAATGCGACTATAGTTTTTTTTTTTTTTTTTTTTTTTTTTTCTAGGGCAAATGGCGAATGCATTTACAAACGCTGCTATAAGTTTTTCAAACGCTACTATAAAAAACCTGTCACACACAATTCCAGCTTGTTATTCCTACAAAATTTCGACTTGTTGCATGCTACAAAATAACAAGCCGGAATTTCAAAGGAATATCAAGCTGGAATTTTCTCAAACCTGTCACAATTTCAATCAATCTTTAAGGAATACAGGAAAATTATCAATCTTTAAGGAATATGCAGTTCAATACAACAACAAAATGGAGGAAAGTTTAGGGTCCATTTGACACAAAAAAGATGCAGCAATACATATGCTACACAAAAAAGTTTAGGGTCCACTTGAATCAACAATTTTAAAGCACATTACATATGCTACAATTTTAAAGTGTCAGGAAGAATCTGTGTCTACAGTGTCTTGTCTCAAACTCCAATAAAAGCTAGAGACAAGGTTTGGCATTGCAGAAAATCACAAAGAGTTAATTTATATAGGAGAATCTTACTTCAATAGATGCTTGAAGTCTTGCTTTCCCGATCATCACAAAAACTTTTAACTTGCCAAACAATAGCATTTAAACAGCTGAAATTGCTTGCAGTGTTCTACATCGTTGTTGAAACTTTTCATGGCATTCCAAGACAATAACACTTCTATCGAATGAAAATAATAATAATAATAATAATTTACCTCTTCCGTTGTTAGGGCGTGGTCCTTAATTGGCAAACAAGCTGGATCATCAAAAGTTATGGAAGTAATTGAATCAAGGATCTCAAGAGGAGAATCAGACCAAATTAAATCAACAGCCGAAGGCACTTTCCTTATAAGTGTCTCTCCATATTCGTACCTGTATCAGACCTAATTAGCAACAACCATAACATAAACATTTATATCACTATTGTTTTTAGAACAAATGAGTTCTAACTCAAATGGCAGTTCCTTCTCCTATAAGATGGAGGGTGAGGTTGTGGGTCCAAAACCCATCAGGTGGTGTCTAACTTGTAATGAGCATTTTTCATTGAAAGAACATATATACAAAAGGTAAAAATAAAAAATTAACATTTTAAGATCTTAGGTCTGTGAGAGATCGAGAATTAACGTCTTGAAGAGTTTCTTTGTGAAGGGCTTAATGTGACAAGCTAGAGCCTAGGACATCATTTCAATACAAAAAATAAACTCATTTAAAAATTTAAACAAGTGGATGTAGACTTAACAATGCTGCATTAACAACTTCCCTAAAAAAAAAGACCCAAAAAAAAAACTATTATCTAACATTGGACTTAAGCTACTCAAACAATCAAGTACATTATACACATGCAAATACAAAAACAAATCTCTTCATTCACATGTAATTATGTTAGTCTGGCAATACTTACATACTCTCAGAGTAGTGCTTCGGGCTCTCACAAAGTTCTAATCTCTCTCCCCGTTTAATGTAATAATAAAAAAGAAATAAAATGGATACTTTTTTTCTAAACATGTTATTAATAGGCATGATACATCGTTATTAAGCTTTATTATGAAGTCTCTAATACATCACTATTGGAGTACTGCATTTAGCTACTAACTCCCACCACTAAATTTTTAAGCAACCATAGATGCAACTAATATATATAGAGTAGATAAGATATATATCTTATCTACTCTTGAATTAAAAAAAAAAAATTTTAAAAATCTTATCTACTCAACTGTGGCCCTATGGGAACCACTAACATTCATGCTATTGGTATATTGGGTGAGATTTGGAGAGTTAGCACCATGCCCATTCTCATAAAAGCTTCAATGCTTAATATAGCAGGTTAGGATGTTGCATTAACCTAAAAGATTGATAGTGGATTTTGGTCTAACAATTTTATATTAACCATCAACTTTTTGTCAATACTATTTAATGTGAAATTTGACAATTTAAACAGTCACATGACTCTTTAACAAACTACGTTAAGAAAACCATGCAAAATAAATTTATTTTAAAAAAAAAAACACAACACATTAAATTTGATGAGATTGGGCTAACACCTACCACAAATCAATTGTCCATGTAGATTACAAATGTTACCCTCTAACTCTCAAGATTAATGTTGCTATACCCAAAATCCAAACCCACCTAATGGCATGTTTCAATTATATGCAAAAGCTATAAACTAGTTTACAAGGGCCACTGCATTCTTCTTATTATTCAATTCTTATCAAAGTGGAATTGCAATCAAATAAGGCAGCATCTGAATAAAACACCTCATGATGCATGACCCAATTCATAGTCATAGGTAGGACCCATAACGTTTACAATGAAAAGAAAAATCTAAAATCAGGCTGAGTATCAATTAGGATTTAGGAAGGACAATTCACAACACAGAGCTATAAATGTAGTTGCATCCCTAAAACATTTGTCAACAGAAGTGATAAAAGCTAAGCAAAATGGCCTCTATCTTTCTTTTTCCTTTTATCTTTATTCTAAAAAAAAATTTGCATGCACAATTCTCTATATGATTAAAATTCCCAAACAATATTGTAGGAAAGTGGGTCAGAATCAATTACTAATATGAAAACAACTTCCTTTTGCCCACAAAAACCTGTAAAACCCCATCTGATCCTCCTGCCAAAAGTGTACATTGGTCCTCCCCAACTTGGCCCCAACACACACTACTAACTAATCCACAATGCCCGTACATGAATGATCAATCTTAATGAACATCGAAAAATACGTGCCATCGTCGTTTTCAATAAAACTCTTATTACTTATCTCAAGCAAAAAAACTTTCCCACAACCAGGTTAGACAATAATGATCAAACCTATTTTATTTGGGTGTGAAAATCCATGAGCATAATCAATTCTAACAATATGAGGTATGAATAAAAAACCTGTTTACACAAGGAAGCACAGGCAGTCAACTTGCTTTACAATAAATGGTTGAAGCTCAAATTAAATTTTTAATGTGGCTGTTTGAAGAAATTCACAAATTTAATTAAACACATAATATATAGAAGGCTTACCCATCACGATGTCTCTTTCGCTATGTTCCTCTAAGTACATCCACCACCTATATCAAGGATTCATTCAGTGCGAAAAATGACCATATGCAATAGAAGTGATTCAGAGGAACGTGGGTACGAAACAAGCTCCCACAACTCTGTAAAAAAATTTAGCTTCCGATTTAGAAAAATTGAAAAAAAAAAAAATCAATGAAAGTGATTCAGAGAGAGAACCTTGGAGGAGCGAGAAGAAGAAGAGGGAGATTCTAGGGCTTGGTGGGATCTACCGAAATAAATATAAATTAAAAAAAAATCAGAAAATTTATTTACAAATACAAACCCTAACTCAGAAAATTTAAGGCTAAGCTCAGAAATCATGTACCTTCACCGGTGGATCTAGAGGCGCCAATACTTCCCACAGACCGTCTGATCTGATAATCTAAATGAATGTGATTATTATATATCAATGAATGTGATATTTTTAGTGATAAAAAGAAAATGAGAACTGAGAAACTGTACCAGTGGTTTGGACGGTGGAGATTTGACGGTGGCGGAAAGGGACGTTGGGATCGGAGGGCAGAGTGTTCTTGGTGTTAAAGAAGACAAAGCCTGTGAGAAACGAAAAACTGTTGAAATTTACCAAGTGATCAACAAAAACTGGGTTTAATCTTACCTGTGGGGAGTGAGAGTGACAAATGTGAGATGGGTGAGGGCTTGAGATCGGAGAGATGGAGAGTGAGGGCATGAGATCGAAGATGGAGGGTGAGGGCTTGAGAGTGACAAATGGAGGGTGAGGGTTGAGATCGGAGATGGAGGGTGAGGGTTGAGATTGGATGGAGGGTGAGGGCTAGCTTGAGAGATGGAAGCTAATGATGTGCGAAGGGAGAGGATTGGAAATTTCTAACCTTCCTATTCATACAAAGCCTAAAGCCGAGTTTTTAACCTGCGGCTATAGGAAAAACCTGAAGCCATGTTTAAGAAACGCAACCCCATCCCAAACTAAAGCCTAAATTTAAAGCCACGTCTATAAAACGCAGCTTTAGGCAAGCTAGAGCCGCATTTTTTAAACGCGGCCATAGTTAAGAATAAAAAAAAAAAATGAAATACACAGGTCCTATGGCCGCGTGTTTTAATCCCGGCCATAGCTCCACCCCCAAAAATGTGGCTATAGCTCAAGAAAACGCGGCTTTAGATGCGTTCTATGGCCGCATGTTTAAAACGCGACCTTTGTTGTTTCTTTAAGTCGCATTTTTTAAAAACGTGGCTTTAGCCCATCTGTAGCCGCGTTTTTGCAAACGCGGCCTAAGACCCACGTGTTTTGTAGTGAATCCCGCTTACACCAAAAACCGATTAATATCTTAGTCTAATAATAAAAAACACAATTATCAAAAACGAACGTCATAGGTTGAAACTTTATATAAAAATCATATACTATATAATAAAAGTTGAGCTTAAAAACCATGGTTGTGCCAAGTGGCTTCACCAAATTGCAGTAAAGGCTTAGAAGCTATGCCAAGTGGCTTGACTGAATTGATGTAATGTTTTAGATAAAAACAACAATTTTTTGATCTTATCAATCACTTTGGATAAAGTAAGAGTAAGTGTTTTAACAAAATATGCAACCTATGTTTTATTCCTATTAACTTCTTTCTCAAAAAAAATAAAAAATAAAAAAAGAAATCTTTTTCTTTAAATTCTAATGAAAACGTAAGATCTTTCAAGTTTCAACTTTTCTTATTTTCTTTTGAGAGATCAAGAAAACTTCATCAACAAACATGCTACAAGATAAATGATAAAGCCTAGCAATTCAATGGATAATGATAAAGCCCTTTGAGCTGTGTATATCTAAAATCTTATATTGATAAGTTTTTAGATACACACCATGTAACAAAGACAATTTGTGTTTGAAACAATTTTGTATAATAGTAATCCATATATAAATAGAATTATAGACTCTCAGTTAGGCAGTCAAAATACTTCTCATTAATATTGTTGCTCCCTTAATCCGCAAAGCAAGGTATGTATTTCTCCTCCTCTTCCTCTTCTTCTTCATTTTTTTTTCTTTGATTTACTTATTGGCCAGAAAATAAATTTAATGTATGTGAAATCCATAGTACAATTATCTTCATTAGAAATAGATCAATTAATTATTTGAGCACTCCTAACAACAAATATCATGAATGATTCATGTTTGATTAAAAAATTATATGTTCTACTATATATATATATATATATGTAGTTTATTAAGAGTGCAAATTTTTTTTTTAATAAGCATTAAAACTCACATGGATTTGAATTTCTCATTAACATTGGTGGGTTTGGGTGCCCTAATTAACTCGGTTTGTAGGTTTTTTTTTTTCGCAATAAAGTATAAAAAATGACAACTATATTTTTCAAATGACAAAAATAGTTATTTTTTTTTTCAAAAATTTATATAGAAAAAATGACCAAATAATTTTTTTATTAAAAAATAGATACAATTTTTTTTTTTTTTTTTTTTTGTTCTTATCATCTTCTCCTATAATTTCTAAGTTTTTATTATTAAGAGTAAATAAAATCTTATCTCTAAAATAAATAGATTGCAGCACCATCATTTTTTTAGTTGAATTTTTTTGAAGCCAACCCCATCATTAATATATATTAACTACACAAAAAAATCATTTATGAATTGTATCAATTTCATTCTGGGTATTAAAAATTAGTATTTAAGCTTTATCTTTTTTGAGGAAATGGTAAGGAAAGTTTTTGGATCTAGCTCTACTTCCTTTCCAGTAAATACTCTAATCTATTCTACTTATATTGCTCCCTTAATATATCTTTTAATTAGTTTCCTTTGGAGTGCAAGCACTTACATTTGGCTAAATAACTACGCAAGTAGTGCGAGGATGAGTTCATGCACTACCAACAATATTAATTCACCTTTAAAAAAGTTGGACAAGGAATAAATAAATAAATAAATAAGCAGTTCATTCATTGCTTTGAATGATATCTTTAGGGCATAGTAATGAAGATGCGCAGCACGAAGTTCCTTACCTTAGCTAGATCTCGCTGGTGCCACCTAAACGGTAGATAGGTGATGGATGTGTGCTAAAATGCAAGGTATGATGGATACAACTTAGTTGTTAACTTAACATGTTTTTTTCTTTTAAAATCAAATATAGAATTTATAACTTATAAATATGACTGTGGTCATTATCAAACCCCACACACACACACACGTGTGTGTGTGTGTATTGTTGACTTATTTTGTTTTGTCAATAATACAGAGATAGAGGATGAGATCAAATAATAGAAATGGTTGTTCATATTGTTTTTCAATTATCAATACAAACTTATTACCAAGGTCTTAACCCTAAGCTTTTCCCCAAAAAAAAATTTATAAAAAAAAAAAAAAAAACTTAATTTTGAGCCTTAAAGTTCAATGTATTATTCAAAATCCTTTTATATATGTTTTTAAGGTATCTCTATTGTAGGGTCACAATTTGGGACCCAAGCCCAAAATGTATGGAATCTTGATCCAATGAGTCCAATATAATGAATTTATAGAGAATGGGTTGGAAACTTGGACCTTAGCAAATTAAATGAATGACCAATAGGTTTTGATGATAAAGAAAGAAAGAAAGATAACATAAGTTTAATAGGGAAAGACGTCCTCGGATTTTACCCGAGGAGGTTGATTCTTAAGTACTGTTCTTAAGAATTTGTTATAAGTCCGGTCTCCAAACTGCTCCCTTCTTCTTTTTTTCCTTCTCCCCTATTTTATACTATCTTCCTCTCATTTCCACCGTTCACGTGTAGATTTAGGTTGATAATGCTGATACTTGTCCCATCAGCCCCTCCCCAAAGTCTTTGGGAGTGGTTGTAAAAGCTGAATAGCTTGGTTCAGTTAGTTGAAGAGCATTTAATGCAATAGTAGCAGCTTTCTCTTATATATTTTTGTGCCTTCTTTTGTCCTATTCCTTCTTAATACTTATCCTCTTCCACGAAATGGTCTGGAGTGTCACTCTTAGGCTGTGTTTGGTTGCCGTAAAACGTTTTCCGGAAAATACATATTTTCCGGAAATGCTAATTTCTGGAAAAGGAAAATATTTTTGTGTGTTTGGTTGTATTTCAAAAAATTTTCCGGAAAATATTTTCTAGTGTTTGGAAAAGAAGGAGGAAAACACAAACCAGAAAACACACAAGCCACAACCCAGAAAAATCGCGGTCTCGCCGTCGTGAGATCGCGATCAACGTCGCGGTCTCGCCGTCGCGAGATCGCGATCAACGTCGCGATCTCGCGATCGACGCTTCGCGAGATCGCGCCGTCGATCGCGATCTCGATCCGGCGCGATCTCGTGAAGGCGAGATCGCGATCGACGGCACGATCTCGCGAAGCGTCGATCGCCGTCGTCGGACTGGTCCGCGCGCGTGGACTGGAGCTCGGACTGGAGATCGGCGCGGACTGGAGCTCGGACTGGTTTTCTCCTCTCGCGCGCGCGCTCTCTCTCTTTTTCCGGAAATCCATTGAAGTGAAAATGAAGGCAGAAATTCATTTCCGTGGTCAAACTGAAAATTTCGGTCAACAGGAAATCATTTTCCGGAAAATAATGTTTTCCGTGACAGCCAAACGCACGCATTTTCCGGAAATTGATTTCTGGAATTGGTTTGAAGCCGATTCAAACGCAGCCTTAATGACAGACCATTCCCTTTGTCCTCGGCCTTGCCTGGTCAAGGAGGAGTTCTTACTCGGACCAGGCTTTTGGCCCAACATATACATAGATATGGGCTCCCTGACCTTTTACCCTCACAATAGCCCCTCGGGATTCTTCTTTTCTGCTCCATGGGAGGAAAGAAGGATCTCAATGTGATAATATCCCCTTTGCGCCCATTTTACACCACTTCTGATTGCAAGATATTTTTTAGTTTATCCAAGAATTTTTAGTACACGAGGCGGGCCTTCATTAATATCTTTACGAAGTGACACAGATCCAACGGTTAAGGATTTCTTTGGAAACTGAGTGGGATTTATCTCGCTTGTAACTCTTTCTTTGAAATTCAGACAAATTAATTTCCACCAGATTTTGCCTTCTATATAAGACACCTTGGGGGAATCGTTCTTCCTCATTTACAAATCCTTAAATTCTGCAGGAATCTCAAATTCTTAACCCTTCAGGCATTCCTAGGGACTCTGCCATGATGGTGATCAAAGTCTAGGGAATAAGGTGGCCAAGGATAAAGGCGAGGGCAAGGAAACCAAGCCCTCCTCAAAAACCAAGGATGCCGCCAAGATCCAGGATGACGCAGTTAAGGCAAGGGAAGCAGAGGCCAAAGACATTCCTTCCTTTCAACCGAGCAAGAAAGAAGTCCCTCCTCCTTCAGCCAAGACTCGAAGTAGGTGTAGATCGCATTAGATTTTTGGTGCGACAAAGTTTGGGTCTCACCTGGCGACATATATCATGTGTGCACAGATGTGAAAACGACCTAAGGTTGATCAAGCAAATCAACAAGGACAAGGATAGACAGGTTTCCTGTTTCTCAGCCTTGATAGCAGAACATCTTGTAGTTAGGAGAAGAGGGGTCCATCAAGCGTTTCCGCCTCTTCTTCTTTCTCATCGCCGGTACCATCCATACTGGCTCGATTGCTGCTAGAACAAGATTATGGATCAAGTGTTTCCGCTTCTTCTTCTTTCTCATTGTCGGTACCATCCATACTGGCTCGATTGCTGCTAGAACAAGATTGTGGATCTACCATTCCTATGTGCTTTCTCTTTTATAGTTAGCTCTTGAAACAAGCTTGCCTAAGCCACTTTGTGTATGATATATTTTTCCTTTATCTAATAAAAAAGGGCTGCACTTTTTTACTTTATGAATCTTTCCTTTTTCTGCAATAATTATTTCATGAATGGGCGTGTTGGTATTTTTCCCTCAAATGGGACTTAGAATTGATGTTGTTAACGATAACGAAAAGTTGTCACCCTAACTTTATCAAAACCGACAGTAGCACCTAGCTGCTAACTTTAAATAAGTTAACTATGTAGAAATAATCAAGAAAATAACTGTGTGCTCTATACTGCGAACAACGCAACCATCAAAGAATGTGGAATTTAAAGCAAGTGATCTGAGGGGACCATCGTGTGCTAAGGTTCTGTTCAACATTTATGATGATGTCATAGCGTTAATTTCCCTTAAGCTTTTGGTCTGAAAACTCTGGCATGCATTAGGTTCTGTTTAAGCACTTTATAGAGGTGGTATAGTGTTAATTTCCCCTAAGCATTTGGTCTGAGGACTCAGGCATGCATTAGGTTTTGTTTAAGCACTTTACAGAGATGGTAAAGTGTTAATTTCCCCCAAGAATCTGGTCCAAGAATTCAGGCATGTGTTAGGTTCTATTTAAGCAGTTTATAGAGATGGTAAAGTGTTAATTTCCCCCAAGCATTTGGTCTGAGGACTCAGGCATGCGCTAAGTTCTGTTTAAGCACTTTACAAAGATGGTAAAGTGTTAATTTCCCCCAAGCATCTGGTCCGAGGACTCAGGCATACGTTAGGTTCTGTTTAAGCACTTTATAGAGATGGTAAAGTGTTAATTTCGCCCCAAGCATCTGGTCCGAGGACTCAGGCATGCTTTAGGTTCTGTTTAAGCACTTTATAGAGATGGTAAAGTGTTAATTTCGCCCCAAGCATCTGGTCCGAGGACTCAGGCATGCTTTAGGTTCTGTTTAAGCACTTTATAGAGATGGTAAAGTGTTAATTTCCCCTAAGCATCTGGTCCGAGGACTCAAGCATGCGTTAGGTTTTGTTTAAGCACTTTATAGAGCTGGTAAAGTGTTAATTTCCCCTAAGCATCTGGTCCGAGGGCTCAGGCAAGCGTTAGGTTCTGTTTAAGCACTTTATAGAGGTGGTATAGTGTTAATTTCCCCCAAATGCGTTAGGTTCTGTTTAAGCACTTTATAGAGGTGGTATAGTGTTAATTTCCCCCAAACATCTAGTCCGAGGACTCAAGCATGCGTTAGATTCTGTTTAAGCACTTTATAGAGATGGTAAAGTGTTAATTTCCCCCAAACATCTGGTCCGAGGACTCAGGCATGCGTTAGGTTCTGTTTAATCACTTTACAAAGATGGTAAAGTGTTAATTTCCCCCAAGCATCTGGTCCGAGGACTCAGGCATGTATTAGATTCTGTTTAAGCACTTTATAGAGCTGGTATAGTGTTAGCCCCACTTCGGATCACCTTTGATTTGTAGTGCCATCAACATGTACCATTCTGGACAAAGGATCCCACACAGCGAGACCGTGTTAACTAATTTTCCATCTATGTGTTATGCTTCTGTCATTTCATCTAACGAGGGTTCAACGGTCTCGGCCACCAGGTCCGTGAGAACCTGGCCTTTGACGGAGGCATGAGATATGTATTTGATATTAAAAGCCCCCAATATTGTTTCGTATGGAGCAATCCTCCGTGTAGCATGCGCCACAGCCAAAATGGTCTCCTCCACCAATGGTCGATATATCACTGCCTCTCCTTGGTATGTTGAGCGTTCAACTCACTAAAACACCAGGTTCCCACAGACAGCGCCAATTGTAGGGTCACAATTTGGGACCTAAGCCCAAAATGTATGGAATCTTGGTCCAATAAGCCCAATACAATGAATTTATAGAGAATGTGTTGGAAACTTGGACCTTAGTGAATTAAACGAACGACCAATAGGTTTTGATGATAAAGAAAGAAAGATAACATAAGTTTAATAGGGAAAGATGTCCTCGGATTTTACTCGAGGAGGTTGATTCTTAAGTACTATTCTTAAGAATTTGTTACAAGTCCGGTCTCCAGACCGCTCCCTCCTTCTTTTTTTCCTTTTCCCCTATTTTATACTATCTTCCTTTCATTTCCACCGTCCACGTGTAGATTTAGATTGATAGTGCTGATACTTGTCCCATCAGCCCTTCCCCAAAGTCTTTGGGAGTGGTTGTAAAGACTGAAAAGCTTGGTTTAGTTAGTTGCAGAGCATTTAATGTAATAGTAGCAGCTTTCTCTTAGATATTTTTGTGCCTTCCTTTATTCTGTTCTTTCTTAATACTTATCCTCTTCCACAGAATGATCCGGAGTGTCACTCTTAATGACAGACCATTCCCTTTGTCCTTGGCCTTGCCTGGCCGAGGAGGAGTTCTTACTCGGACTAGGCCTTTGGCCCAACATATACATAGATATGGGCTCCCTGGCCTTTCACCCTCACATCTACCATCTTCCATTCAATTATTATTATTATTATTATTATTATTATATGCATTTTAGTCTCACACAATATGCATTCTTTATATAACTTAAAAGTAAAATATTCATTTATTTTTATTATCTATTTTATTATTTAATTTTAAGTAAATTAATAATAAAAAAATTTACATATGAATTTTGATTAAAACATGCATCACACAGGCATAATGCTAGTAAATAAATAAAACTGTGATAATATATTGTATTACACAATTAAAATATCTTAGAATATTTCTAACAAATATGATATATTGGTATTTTGATGGGAGGACCAAATAACAATCGTACAAATTTAGAAGGAAAAAACAAACAAACAAACAGCAACCATACTAATGCAAAATTTGGTTTTGAAATCTATCAAAGAAATCAAAATTGGTATAAATATGATATATATATATATATATATATATAAAAATAAATAAAAAGTATTTTGACGGGAGGACCAAATAACAATCGTACAAATTTTTTTTTTTTTTGAAAATGATCTTCTCATTCATTCAGATAAATGCATGGAGTCAAAGTACAAGGCTTCAACCACTGGATGGGGAGTATCCTTCATCCAAATAATGTCCTCTGTAACATTTTTTGCGTGTCTAGCTAACAAGTGTGCCACAGAGTTAGCATCCCGATGTACATGACTAAAGTAAACCCATCTAAGTCCAGTCGAAAGCCACTGGATATCCTGAACTATATGGCCAAGCCGAGACATGTTATTCCCAGGGTGTGAGAGGGAAGCCATGACCACTGCATTATCGCCTTCGATGACCAACTCTAAAAATCCTGCATCAATGGCAAACTCCATCACACATCTACAAGCCAGTGTTTCGGCCTCCTCGCTATCCTCAACTGGTGGCCCTCTGGCGAACAAAGCTGCCATTACCTCTCCCTTCCCATTTCGTATTATAGCTCCAAACCCCAAGCACTTCAACTCCTTGAATATTGCATCATCAAAATTAAGCTTGTAGGCTGGTTCCGGCGGGGCATACCACACATTCACCCTTGAACGTGGCAGTTTAGCTTGCAGCTAGACCTCGGATTGTTGGAACTCAGTGAGGTAGTCCAATGCTCTCTTATTCAGCCATCTCGAGTCTCTAATCTTTCCCCCATAAGTTACTGAGTTCCTTTGGTTCCAAATCAGCCAAGCCTAAACCAAGAATAGTTCAAACTCCGATTTGGATAGTCGAACCAGCAGCTCATGGAATAAATGAAGTACATCTTGATGGTCTGAACTCCTTTTCTGCAACCGAACCAAACTACCCGCCCAAACATCCTTTGCAACTGTATAATTCCACAGCGCATGAACCCCTGTTTCTAACTCACGTAAACAAAGGATGCAACCGTCCTCTTCAATAATCTTCCGTTGCCTAAGGTTAAAATGGGTTGGCAAAATATTCTGGCATGCACGCCACCTAAACACCTTAATTTTGTTAGGCACATTAAAATTTCATAGTTTTTTCCACACATGAGCTCCGATCGGACCTGTTGATGTTTCTGTCCACCCATTGATTTTTTGGAGTTGTCTCGCCACGTGATAGCCCGACTTAACCAAATAGATACCCTTCTTTGTATGTAACCAAATAATTACATTTGATGTTTGTCTATGACTGAGGGGGATCCTAAGAATAGCATCTGCGTCATCACCATGGAAATTTGCCTTTATGACTTCACAGTTCCATACTCTCTGTTCCTGTATTATAAGGTCCAATACGTACCAGTCACTGTCCACCCCCCTCATCTGGTTCAGTACTCCATTCGTTGGGTGATTCAGTATCCACTTGTCCACGTAAACTCTAATTTTTGATCCATCACCAACCCTCCAACAACAACCAAGTCTTAGGATTGGGATAGCTGTCGTTATGCTCCTCCAGACAAATGAACAGTTAGGTGAGGCAGAGGCATCCAAAAAATGACTCCGTGGAAAATACCTGGCTTTGAAGCATTTGAACATCAAAGAATCTTGTTGATGTATTAGCCTCCATGCCTGCTTTGCCAACATGGCTAGATTGAAAGAGGCTAGATCCCGAAAACCCATCCCTCCTACCTTCTTAGCTTTGGTTAGCTTGTTCCAACTCTTCCAATGGATTTTCCTCTCCTCCCCTGCCTGTCCCCACTAGAATTTCGTGCACATTGCATCAAGTTCCTCACAAAGCTTCTTGGGTAATTGAAATACCCCCATGGAGTACATGGGTATATATTGAGCCACTGCCTTTATCAACACCTCTTTTCCAGCTTTAGAGAGCATCTTACCCTTCCACCCTTGGAGCTTTTTCCATACCCTATCCTTAAGGAAAGCGAATGAATGATATTTTGCTCGCCCCTCCAACGTAGGCAAGCCCAAATAAGACTCAAACCGATCCACCTCCTTCACTCCCAAAGACTCCTTAATCCAATCCTTCTGATCTGATGGTGTGTTGCTACTGAAGAACACCGAAGATTTCTCCAAATTGATACATTGTCCAGATGCCTTAGCATACACCTGTAAGATCTTGGAAATCACCTGAACCTCACATTGTTTAGTTTGACAAAAAATTAGTGAGTCATCTGCAAACAATAAATTGGTGATTCTTGGGGCCTCTCTACAAATGGATACACCTTGTATTCGTTTCTCCATTTCAGCTTTAAGAAGCAATGATGTGAATCCTTCTGTACACAACAAAAAAAAGATAAGGTGAAAGGGGGTCTTCTTGACGAAGTCCCCTAGATGAAGTGATGTTACCATATGTTTTCCCATTTATAAGAACAGAATAAGTAGGTGTAGTGACACAACACATAACTCTATCCACCCATACTTCAGGAAAACCCATCCTAATCATAATCCCCTTTAAAAAACTCCATTCCACCCAATCATACGCCTTACTAATATCTAGTTTAAGCACAAGGGAACCCCTTTTCCCTTTTTTCCTACCATGCATAGTGTGTAGTGTCTCATACGCTACCAGTACATTATCAGTTATCAAATGGCCCAGGACAAAAGCACTTTGTGTTGGGGATATTATATTGGGTAGGATTTTTTTTAGTCTATTGGCAAGGACTTTGGAGATAATTTTATATATGACATTACAAAGACTAATGGGTCTGAAATCAGACATTTTTTCAGGGGATTTAATCTTAGGGATAAGGACAATATATGTAGAGTTTATTTCAAGCACCATGTGACCAGAATTTAAGAAATCTAACACTACATTAACCACCATGTCACCAACAACATGCCAAAATTTCTGGTAGAAAAGAGCATTCATACCATCAAGTCCAGGCACCTTTGTTGGTCCCATTTGGAATAACGCTGTTTTGACCTCCTCTGCACAGAACATACTGGATAGCACTTGCTGCATGTCTGGAGTGATCTTTGAATTGACCCCGTTCAGACACTCCTCCAACCTTTCACATGTCCCTGCCTTGAACAAAGTTTCAAAGTACTCCAATGCAACCTCTGCTATATCACTTTCCTCCTCAACCCACACATCCTCCGCATTTTTTATGCTTTGGATGTGATTCCTCCGCTTCCTTTGTAATGCCTTTAAATGGAAAAACCTTGTATTCTTGTCTCCATGTTTCAACCAAGGAATTCTGGACCTTTGTGCCCAATAAATCTCTTCCTTAAGCAATAAAGTATCTAGGTTTTTGCTTGCCACCAAAAACTCCGCTTTGCTGTCCTTAGTCAACTCCATTGCATTTAATTGCTCAATCCGCTTCTGAAGCTTTTTTATTTCCTCTTACTGGGGTTGTGTTTTGGATGAGCCCCGTCCATGTAAGTCCACTACATAAGCAGCCAATTTTTGCCTTAGCAATTCCAACATAAATGGGTTGGTCCCACCTCCTTCCCATGCACTCTTAATCATGTGCTCACATTCCTTATGCAACAGCCATGACTCCTCAAAATGAAATCTCCTTCGGCCTTGAACCTAAACATGCTTTGAACCTTGGACATGCAAAAGAATGGGCAAGTGGTCTGAGGCATGAGTTGATAAGTGGGTTACCATGCTACTTGGGAACTTCATTCTCCAATCCGACGTAGTCGTGGCTCGATCCAATCTCTGTCTGGTGTTCGCATCCCTGGGTCTTATTATTCCATGTATATCGCTATCCCCGAAATCCCAAGTCTTCTAATTGGCAATGATCCAGAGCCTCACGGAACGCATCCATTTGGTTGTGTTGTGGAGGCCTCTTGCTTAACTTCTCAGTGGACTAAGTATTGCGTTAAAATCCCCTATACTCACCCACAGGCCTTCAACAATCTGCCTAAGGTGCCTAAGAAGCGCCCAAGACTTATGCTTTTCACTTGCCTCCGGCCATCCATAAAACCCCGATAAGAACCACACGAATCCATCCTCTTCAACAATCTTGGCCAATATATGGTTTGCCGTATAGTTTACTACATCCAGATGCACTTCATTCTTCCAAATTAGTGCTAAACCACCCCCTGAATCCGGATACTTTACAATAAATCGGTTAGGGAATGGTAAGTCTGCACATAATCCATCAAAACCCTCCTTGTCTAATCTTGTTTCCATAAAAAAACACACCTTGGGAGCTTGATCCCTCACTAGTTTGCGAAGGTTTCAAACTGTCCAAAGGTTCCCAAGCCCTTGGCAGTTCCAACTTAAAAGTTTCATTACTTCCGGCAAGGGTGACCCTCCACCCCCGCTGATATCTCTGCTTCATCTTTGTCACAAGTATCCAACTTTCCTCTCTTCCTAGACTGTGCATCAAAACCTGTGTGGCTGCCTCTATTTTCTATCTCCGTAGCACGTCTCTTCCTCAACACAGGTTTGTTTTGTCCACTATCTTTTTCCCCTAGCCAGTATGCCTCACGGTTTAATCTAACCCAAGTTGATTTGGCCTTTGGCACGTGAGGCCCACCCTGCATGTTAGTATCCATGTAGCCCATCGTAGTTACCTCCTCCGAAGCTTCTTCATGCATTACTCCCGCTTTAATAACATTGGTTTCATGTGCTTTCATTGAGCCCGATTTTTCCTCCTTGTTATTTAATTCCCCTTGAACCCTTCCAGTTGTTTCCTTCTTTATTACCGTTACTGCTTTAATCACCGGTTTTTGTAACGTAATATCCGTAACCTCCCCAGAATCTCGGGCATTAATTTCCACCCGCCTCTCGATCTCCCTAGGGTTTTCATTTGACCCTTCCTCCGCCGCCATACCACTGAACTGACTTGTCGGCAATCCCTGACCTTCCCTCGTCTCGGCTTTCTTTTCTGGGTGCCATTTCACCAGTGATGAGGTTCGTCCTCCTTGGGCTTTAAGCCAGTCTCCATATTGGTAGTCTACCTCTTCTCCACTCTTTGTTGTAGAGAAATGGTTAGCACAATGACGCAGATTGTGCCCCAATAGCCCGCAGTAGTGACAGAACATAGGAAGACTAGTGTATTTGAATGTTACCCACGACCGTTCACCGTCAGATCCTACTAAGAATCAACCATACTAATGCAAAATTTGGTTTTGAAATCTATGAAAGAAGTCAAAACTAGTATAATAAACTTCAGGTCCGGCCCAAGGCCTATGGCTTCTCACCAATTATATATATATATATATATATTGATGATGCACAAAATCGTCAGTGGGTTGATCTTCCACACAAGCAGCGATTGAAGTACCTAAAGAACAAAAAGAATGAAGAAAACCTATAAAGAGCACCAGTGGACTGCTGGCCAAAAACCCTCCGAAAGTTAAGTCAATGATAGAATAATCTCCAATAACTTGAAAGTGTAAGAGCTAGGAAATTTCACATACCTTGGAGAAGAAGAGACTTGGTGCTTATATAGTGGTGTAGAGCTAATCAAGATCCCATGAATGTAGGACCTTTCCTTATAGGGAAGATATGGAGTTAATGTTCCAAGATCTTAAGCTTTATTTCCCATATTGGGAGGATACGAATATGTAAGAGGGATCCTTAAACGCGGTGTGCAAGTTCTTTCTATATAGGAAGTCATGAGTGGAGAGTACGCAAATGGAGTGGGACTAAGTATATTCCACCATCGGTATTGGTTAACCTGATGGGTAGATTCATACCTGATGACGAATATGGATGGAGGGTATAGACAATGTCATGTGGTCATCAGATTTGAAGGAGACGTTTATCCCAAAGGACACCTTTGTCACGAAGGGTATATTTTTCTAGACAGATATATCAATCCAGAAGGGTATATTTGGCCTAACAAGTATATTGATCCTGTAGGGTATATTTGTCTCGACGAGTATATTTATCTAGAATGGTATATTTGGCCTAACAGGCGTATTGATCCCAAAGGGCATATTTGGCCCGACAAGTATATTGATCCTAAAGGGTATATTTGTCCCAACGGGTATATAGATCTCAAAGAGTATATTTGTCCCAACGGGTGTATTGATCCCGAATGGTATATTTGTCTCAACGGGTATATTGAATCCGAATGGTATATTTGGCCTGATGGGTATATTGATCTTGAAGGGTATATTTGTCCCGACGGGTGTATTGATCTCAAAGGGTATATTTGGCCTGAAGAATGATTCAAGCCTAAAGGGTCTAAGAAACCTAGAGGGCATTGCCAACACGACGGGCAAAAGGAGTTAGAAAATTTTCCTGGTCAAAATATCCTTATCATGTGTATATATATATATGCACTTATTTTTTTGAGAGAGTTTCAGACCAAGACACTAATTAGTTTTTGGTGTAAGCAAAGATTAAAACCCAAACCAAATCTCACCAATTTTATATAAAACCCCAATTTTTATGATAATAATTGTTGGACAAAGTTTAGCTACCAAATTAATTGTAACCTAAGGTTACAGCCTTACTCAATAAAATAAATATTACTAGATATTTTGAAAATGTAACTTTTGAATTGCATGTTCTTTACACTCTTAATACACATGTCAAATTTTATGTCAATCGGATATTATTTAGTATATAATCTATAACTTTATATTTTATGCATAATCTTAAACTATAAAAACTATTAAGTAAAACAATTTATTGCTGGCATAGCTATTAATTTTTAATTTTCTTGAAATTTTGCAAGCATAGAGGATATAAGAAGAAAATGTAATCTAATGGTGGAATTCTCAAAATTCATCTTTAATAAAAAGATATTGAGTAAGATTGTAGCCTTAGGCTACAATCAATTTTGTAGCTAAACTTTGTCCTTCTTTAAAAAAAAAAGGTTAGACAATGTCTTTAATCCTTATAGTAAGGTCTTGAAAATATTAGATTAATATGAGAATTATCCAACAAAAATACAATCAGAATTCCTTTATTTCTTTCTTTCCTATTTCATCTTTTTCTTTTTCTTTTTCTATAATCATGATTGTCATTCTTGCTTTGTCTGTTTTTGACAAAGGTGCAAAATTTTAGTTATGTTTTTACCTTTTCATTTATCCCATATCAACATCGATAAGGATCCTTTATATGCTTGAAAATATATCCAGAAGTAATTTTGGGACATTTTCATGATAAGAAATATTATAAATGATAAATTATGTATCCAGGCATGATTTTGGGACATTTTCATGACAAGAAATAATCCAAAATTATAATTATAATTTTTAAAGCAATTTTATTTGAGATAATTACACAAAAATCAAATTTACTTATAGTGTTTTGCCTTTATCAACTTACCAATTTTAATTACATTCACCAATGTAACCATACTAATCCTGTGCCAACTGCCAACTAGAAACTCTATATATAAGACTGACGAATTATAGGGTCAATCAAACACACATCACTTGCAAAGAAAGAAGTCAAGACATGATGTTTCTAGCTACTTCCATTGTCACCACAATTGCATTACTTATGCTCTTCCTCCTTCCAAAATCCTATTCTTCTGAAATCACAAAATCTAATTCCTCACTCCCAGAGGTTGATATTGATCTTTTGGAATTTCCTCTAAACTTAGAGTACCTTGAAGCTGAATTCTTCTTGTATGGCGCTCTGGGTTATGGCCTGGATAAATTTGCCCCAAATTTAACCTTGGGAGGTCCAACACCCATCGGTGGTAAACGTGCAAATCTAGGCCCCTTTACTAGAGATGTCATTAAGCAGTTTGCTCTCCAAGAAGTTGGGCACCTAAGGTTCTATGTCTAATATTTATTTTCATTCACACTAATGTTAAATATATCACATTTTTTGACATTGTCACTTCAGTTTGTGAACTTTTTTCATAAAATAATTAAGTATGATTTCTTTTTCTTTTTTGGGTGAAAATTAAGTAATATTTCATCATTTTACATAATTTTAAATCGGTTTTGTAGCAATTATTGCATCCCTACCACAGTGCTAATGGTGATTCATATTTTCTTGATGCAGGGCGATTCAAAGTACAGTTAAAGGATTCCCAAGGCCATTGTTGAATTTGAGTGCTGAATCATTTGCTAAGGTGGTGGATAGCGCATTTGAAACACAATTGGTCCCTAGTTTTGACCCTTACAGAAATGGCCTTAACTTTCTGCTTGCATCCTATCTTATTCCCTATGTTGGGCTCACGGGGTATGTTGGAGCAAGCACCAAACTCCAAGATCCTAAGTCTAAGAGGGTAAGCCTCAAATTCCATAATCAACTTTATCCAATTTTTTTTTTCTTTTGAGAAGAATGAAAGTTACAAATGAGTGATATTTAAGATAAGACAAATTTCACTATATAAACTTTATAAATTGATGCGTTAATAATAACAAAAAAAGTAATTTAAATATTTATTTATTATGTTTTTGAAGTAGTACAAATCATATTCATAGTTAAGTTAGTTTGTAAAGTCTTTGTAGTAAGTTACCACATAAGCTTTTCAAAACTCACATTTTCCCACATTAGTTTTCTTTTCTTTTCTTTTTTAATTCAATGAAGATTCTCTATAAAACCTCATATATTTACGTCATCCATTAGAATATTATCACTTCATATTTTCTTTAAATAGTAGAACAAGTAATTTTTTATATACAAACACGATCATAATAAAGCCTATTAAAATCTATCATTCCATATTAAAAAAAAAAAAATGCAACAAAGAGAGATTACCATATTTTGTTGAACTTTTTCATGCATTTCACGCATTATTGACTAATAATGCTATATAATAATGATGCATGTGTGTGAATGTTCAGCTTGTTGCTGGCCTTTTGGGTGTGGAATCAGGCCAAGATGCAGTTATTCGTGCATTGCTATATAGGTACAAAAATATCAAGGTTAAGCCATATAGGAAAACTGTTGCAGAGTTTACGAACCGTTTTTCACAGCTCAGGGATAAGCTAGGAAATGCAGGTGTAAAAGATGAAGGCCTTATGGTTCCTAAGGATGAGGGTGCTGAGGGATTAATTACAGGCAATGTGCTTGCTGGGGACAGATACTCAGTTGCATATGACAGAACTCCCAAGGAGATATTGAGGATTGTATATGGGAGTGGCGATGAGCGCAAACCTGGGGGTTTCTATCCAAAGGGAGCCGATGGTCGTATTGCCAAATCTCATTTGTCTAAAGCTTAATTACTAGAATACTATTGTAGCTATGTGTTACTAAATTCACTGATTTTCAACTACTTTGTGGTCCTATATAAAAATAAGAAGTTTTCTTTAATAATGTGATAAAGGGAATTTTTTTTTGTGTGTAATCAATGTGTTCAAAAGCTTAGACTCCTCATTCATTCGTTCACCTTCTTTCTTATAAGAAAATCACTTATATTGCAAGATTCATCTTCTAAACAAAATCGTTTTGACTTGAATAATCTTCTTTTAGATCCTAGGCTATAAGAAAATGTCTTATCTTTTCATATTAATTATCATGATGAAATAAAAATAGTATATTTACAAACAGACTTTTTTCATCCTCTTGGCCACAATTTCCCTAAAAAATAAATTAGTGGAATATTGTATCAATTTTGAAGAGGGTAAAAATCTAGGTTGATGCAACAAGAACAGATCAAGCACCCACGTGGCAGTCAAAAACCCTAGATGGGAATACTTGCGACACACACTTAACCACCATAGGATCCCAAGGTAAATAGGAACTCTAGCACAAAGAGGATTCTGGAAGATGCGCGCATTAATGAATATCTTCTCTACAAGGAAATGTCTTGTCCATCATGTTTGGGACTATTCAAGAGGATTCCTATAAGGAAAAGAGTTATACACCAAGGAGGAGAAGTCAACCCTCTACTACTATAAAAGCCTTAATACCCTCACAAATCAAGGTACGCATAATTTGCCCTTCTCTAGTATTCTAGAGTTATGAGAATAGTTCTAAATTGAGCTTTAGAGGGTATTCAGCCGACACCACACTATTAGGTCTTCTATCTTTGCTGTGCAGGTATCGTTACGAGCGTGCGAAGATCGTGTGGCTCACTAGTGTTAGTTACGGCATCATCAGTTGGCGCCATCTGTGGAAATTGCGCGAGACTTATAAGCTATAACAAACGCTTCCCGAACTAAAAGTTGCATGGTTCTCACTCGCTCGATGGCGACCACCACCAATAACATTCAGGGAGACAAGCCACGCCCAGCCGCTCTCGAGAGACAAGTACAGACCCTAACCGTGGCCGTGGAGCGCCTTACCAGACAAAACCAAACCCTAGAAGAATAGCTACGACAGAAGAACGCAGCGATGGGAAACCAAGAGGAAGATCAAGAAGGGGCCAGTGCTGATCACAAGAACCAGGAGGGACCAGAGGGTAGCAACACCCCAAATAGACCAAATGTGAGCTGGCCATTCCTCGATATGGCCCCACCCCACATTGTCGAGGAGATACAGATGATGAAAGAATGGATGGAGTGCATGATGAGCGTGCTTAAGGGAAGGGTCTCTAGTGATCTGGTCGACTTGGTCAACCGAACCGATTCACCCTTCACCACATCTGTCAATTCCTTTCCTCTATCGCCGAAGTTTCGAATGCCGCAGTGGAGAACTATGACGAGAACAAAGGACCCTTTGGATCACTTGGACTCTTTCAAGACTCTAATGCACCTCCAGGGGATACCAGACAAGATCATGTGTAGGGTCTTCCCCACCACACTGAAGGGCCCCGCAAGGATATGGTTCAGCAAGCTGACACCCAACTCCATCAGTTCCTTCAAGAGCTAAGTGCCCAATTTGCATCGCACTTCATCGGGGGACATAGGTATAAAAAGTCTACAGCATGTCTGATGAACATAAAGCAGCGGGAGGACGAGAATGCTATATTGCTATGTTAGAGATGGACGATCATCAACAAACAATGTGCATAGGAGAACAACAGACAGTAGCGGAGCCGGTTGAAGAGTTAAAGAAGTGATCCTTGATGACTCAAGGCTAGAACGGATGACTAGAGTGGGTACACTGGCAAGTTGGCCGGTATGCCAAGCGCTTACGGCATTCCTAAAAGACAATCAAGACGTGTTCACCTGAAGTCACGAGGACATGTCGGGAATCGACCCCTTAATCATAGTTCACAGGTTGAATGTATCGCTCTCATTTTCCCCAATCTAGCAGAAGAAACGAGTATTCGCTCAGGAGCTAGACAGGGCCATTGCTGAGGAAGTTCGAAAGTTGCTTGAAGTAGATTTCATTCGAGAAGTGTACTACCCTGATTGGTTGGCAAACGTGGTCATGATTAAAAATGCCAATGGCAAATGGAGGATGTGCGTAGATTTCACGGACCTCAATAAGGCCTGTCCTAAAGATAGCTATCCACTCTCACGGATAGATACTTTGGTAGACTCAACCGCAAGACACCAGCTTTTGAGTTTCATAGATGCTTTCTCAGGCTATAACCAGATCAAAATGAAAGAAGCCGACCAAGAGAAGACCTCTTTTGTTACCAGCCAGGGACTGTTCTACTACAAGGTGATGCCATTCGGACTCAAAAATACTAGGGCGACATACCAGAGATTAATGAACAAGATGTTCGCGCACCAGGTTGGGAGGAACGTGCAAGTTTATGTTGATGACATGCTAGTGAAGAGCCTGCACGAAGATGATCACCTAGACGACCTCCGTAAGACCTTTGACACACTCTGGTCATATAACATGAAGCTGAATCCAAACAAGTGCGTGTTCGAAGTGACGGCAGGGAAATTCTTGGGCTTCATGGTATCCTAAAGAGGTATAGAGGTTAACCCAGAGAAGATATGGGCCATAATGGAGTTAGAACCACCGAGGACGGTCAAGGAGGTGCAAAGCTTAAATGGCAAAATCGCGGCCCTAAACAAGTTCGCCTCGAAAGCGACGGACAAATGTCTACCTTTCTTCCGCACTCTGAGAAAATCGTTTGAGTGATGGACGAATGACAGATGGCATTTGACAACTTAAAGGCGTATCTTTCATCTCCCCCATTACTCAGTCCATCCAAGCCAGGAGAAGAGCTTTACCTATATTTAACTATTTCACAAGCCACTGTTAGCGCAACTTTGGTGAGAGAGGAAGATGGATCTTAGAGACCAGTCTACTTTACAAGCCGAGCGCTCCAAGGAGCAAAAGAGAGGTACCCTCAAATGGAGAAGTTGGCCTTCGCGTTGATAATCGCAGCGCGAAAACTCAAGCCGTACTTCCAAGCACATACCATCGTTGTCTTGACAGACAAGCCCCTGAGAAGAGCCATGAGTAGCCCTGAGGCTACAGGATGAATGGGTTTGTGGGCAATAGAGCTTAGCGAGTTAGACATACAGTACCGTCCGCGAACGGCTATAAAAGGGCAAGTAGTGGCTGACTTCATCGCCGAATTCACCCTCGAGGACTGCCAGGGGGTAGAGGAGATGCGACAATGGAATATTTATACGGACGGATCTTCCAATAGACGAGCAGGAGGGGCCGGTGTGGTAATCCAAACCCCGAAGAGGGATAAGATCGAGTGCATGATCCGACTGGATTTCCCCACAACCAACAACGAGGCCGAATATGAAGCCTTGGTGGTAGGGCTAGACCTCGCAAAGGCTGCAGGTGCAGAAAACATGGTCGTGCATTGCGACTCACAGGTAGTAACAAGTCAGATTAATGGCGGCTACGAGTGTAAGAATAAAAGGATGAAGAGGTATCTAGAAGAAGTGAAGAATCGAATCAGCAGCCTCAAGGTCAGATTCATTCAAATCCCAAGGGGGGAAAACGAATGTGCCGACCGACTAGCAAAAGCAGCCTCGGCAGTATTTATGCTTGTCCCCGAACAGGTATTGTTGTAAACACAAATTTTTTCAATTGTAGAAAATTAAACAATTAAAAAGAAATATGGTTTGCAAATAATAATTTGTATTCATGAATAATGAATACAATATCTATTCCAATTCTTTTACAAAAGAATACCCTTTGATTCTATCTTCATTAAACTTGACTCGAACAAGGAATCTCCTTGACTTTAGTTGGAAGATGGATTGAACGGTCTCCACAACAAATCTCTAGCTTTGAGCTTATTAGAAATTTATTGTTCTTCAAGTCTTTGAATGTGAAGGCTTTAAGTTGAAGTTTTTCGGGGCTTTAGAGGCTTAATCCATTGAGCTTCAAGGATTTAAGGTTTGTTGAAATTTATGGTGGCCTTTTCAGCTTAATTCCAATAGAACTTCAAAGAACATATATGAATGTTCTTTGTGTGTTCTTGAGGCAGAATTTCTCCAACGATTTGACGTCTTAGAAAAATTGTCTCGAAATGAGAGGAGGTATGCCCTCTATTTATAGTGGTTTCAAAGGATAAGTCCCACTTGGGATTGACTTCCTTGTAGATAATTATCTCTATTTTTATTTATTTATTTTAATAGAGATAATGACTAACTATTATCATTCCAATTTAATTGAGATATTTATCTCTATTTAATTAGAATAATTATCATCAAGATATTTATCCCTATTTAATTAGGATAAATATCATCTTAAATGACACATGTCAACATTTGATTTATCTAATTTAATAACATATTAATTTAAACTTTGTCACTAAATTTTGATGTGGCATTTTATGATTGGCTTAAAATTTTGCCTCCTTCAATTGTCATTTGTCCAAGTCTCCTCACTTATTGATGACGGAACAAATGTGCAGGAAGTAGATTTTGAAAGCAATTGGACTACACCATTGATATCATACTTGAAGACTGGCGTGTTACCAGACAGGAATGACGCCGCTAGGAAGTTGAAGGTCCAAGCATCACAATTTGTGCTGATAAAAGATGTCTTATACAAAAGAGGGTTCTCTCGACCGTACCTGAGGTATTTAGGCCACGAGGAAGCAGATTACGTAATAAGAGAAGTCCACGAGGGTATCTACGGAAACCACTCGGGGGCACGGTCATTAGTGCACAAGCTGATCCGAGCAGGATACTATTGGCCTACAATGCTGAAGGACGTACAAGCTTATCTCAATGCCTACGACAAATGTCAAAGGTTCAGTAATCTCATCAAGCAACCGTCCGAAGAGCTAACCCCCATGACAGCCCCTTGGCCCTTCGTTCAATGGGGACTAGATATCATAAGCCCCTTCCCGACAGCAGTTAGGCAGCTAAAGTTTCTGGTGGTTGGTATCGACTACTTCACTAAGTGGGTGGAAGCAGAAGCCCTAGCCACTATCATGGAGAAGAACATTAGAAGCTTTGTTTGAAGGAATATCATCTGCAGATACGGGATACCCAGAGTGCTTGTCTCCGAAAATGGAAAGCAATTCGACAACAGTGCATTTAGGGACTTCTATTCGGAGCTAGGTATCGAGAATCACTACTCGTCGCCTGCACACTCACAGGCCAATGGACAAGTTGAAGTCACGAACTGATTCTTGCTCAAGATCATCAAGACCCGGCTTGAGGGGGCAAAAGGTATCTGGCCGGACGAGCTACCAAGCGTTCTGTGGGCATACCGAACTACAGCAAGAACACCCACTAGAGAAACGTCGTTCCGACTAGCATATGGAAGTGACGCTGTCATCCCAGCAGAAGTAGGGCTCATAAGCTATCGGGTGGAGAACTACAACAAGGATAAGAACGAAGAGGCCATGTGCCTTCAGCTCAACCTGGTGGACGAAATTTGGGCAACAGCGAAGCAAAGGATGGCGTGGTATCAGAATCTTATGGCGAAACACTACAACTCCAATGTCAGGCATAGAGACTTTCAGGTTGGAGATCTTGTACTACAGAAGGTAATGGGCGCAACTAGAGATCCTTCACAAGGAAAGCTCGGCCTCAACTGGGAAAGACCTTACAGGATCGCATCATGGCAGAGGAAGGGGACCTACCACCTCGAGACGCTGGACGGGCGAAAGCTTCAGCACCCATGGAACACGGAGCACCTGCGAAAATACTACCAGTAGACAATGTGAAGAGCAACGACGCTTTTTCCCAGTTTATTTAGTTTTTACTACAATTACTAGTTTTACTTAGACAAGTTTTTGCTACAATACTTTAAGTATCTTTTTAAGCCCAAGGGGGGCAGGTACTTTTCTACAAACGCATGTTTTTTTTTAAAGACGAATATTCAGACACATCTATGTCTTTTCTACCTGAATTCTCACAAAGTCCTCAAGCAGGACGGATATGAACTAAAGTCCATAGACTGGACGGATCATCCCAAGAGGATGAAAATTCTAAGTCCACAAAAGTGGACAGACATGAACTAAAGTCCACAGACTGGACGGATCATCCCAAGAGGATGAAAATTCTAAGTCCACAAAAGTGGACGGATATAAACTAAAGTCCACAAATTGAACGGATCATCTTAGGAGGATGAAAATTCCAAGTCCAAAAGTGGATGGGATAAACTACCTAGTCCATGAAGTGGACGGTTCATCCATACAGGATGTAAATTCTATTCAAGTCCATAAAGTGGACGATTCTACTGGGGAGGATGAAAATTATACTCCATAAAGTGGACAGATCATCCAAAAAGATAAAAATTTTAGTCCATAAAGTGGACGGACAGTCTAAAAAGATAAAAATTTGTCCATAGAGTGGACAAATCATCCTTGAATGTTAAGCCTATCCATGAGGACGAAAATTCTTAAAAGGTGGACAGATCGTCCATTGAGGAAGAAAATCTAACAGTCCATAAGGAGGACAGCCCCTCTAGACATTAAGATAGACGCAACTTAAATTTCAAAACACAATGTGGATGGACTCATTTTGGTAGACGGGTTTTTAACTCAATGGCCATAAAATTAAAGGCCTTTAAAGCATATAGTGGACGGATCGAATAAAAACGGACCCGCTACATTCATAACATCCATGAAATAAGCAATTAAACCAAAATGGGCAGATAGAAATATACAACCCTTGAAGGGAAATTATTTGACATAGATAATGACGAATAAAATTAAAGATTAAAAGATTGTTCTCCCAACTTACCCAAAAAAAAAAAATCACTACTCCTGAGGGTCTACATCCTTCTCCTGACGGGTGTCATCAGCTACGAGTTGGACTTGACCTTGGGCATTCTGTGTCTGGGCTGACTCTCTGTTGCCCTGAGTTGCATCCTCAGTAAAAAGATCATCAGTGTTCTCTGAGGCGATGGGCATGACGGAGGTTTGAGCTTAATCTTCAACTTTAATTTTTGAAACATCTAGGTCAGGGTAGGCCTTCTTAACCTGACAGAGAGCGTCATCAAAACCCTGCAGATAAGAATCTCCGAGCCCGGATAGCAAGGCATCGGAGTCACGATACTCATGTATCGCCACCTCCTTAGCCTAACGGAATTGATCCTTCAAGTCCTGGACCTCCTTATCCTTATCCTCAAGGGCCTTCTTCGCCTCCTCCATACTCTGCTCAAGCTCCTTCCTCACCTTCTTTGAGAGATCAAACTTCTTCTCCATTGTGGACTTCCAGTTTTTAAGCTGACTCAGTTCATCCTCCGTCATCTCTGCCTTTGCCCTCACGCGGTCCAAGGCCATCTCATGGCTAAGACACCGTCCCATCAGCCTTTCATCATAAACATTGCCTGAAACACAAAAGGGGGGGGGGGTTAGATGGAAAGCCAAGTGGAATGGACGAACGGAAAGCAGACGGGTAGGATTACCTGAGCAATTGCAAAGAGTCTCGTCTCCCCTATTGCCTCTGTGGAATGATTGCCTAAGTCCTCATAATCTTTCGACGTTATGATGGACGAAAGTTGCTCCAAGGCATATTTAGAGTCTTCTGGGAGGAGAACGGGCGGTTTCTCTTGACTGGTGGACGGAGCCTTCATAGGGCCTTTGCTAGCCCCATGCTTTACTGGGGTGATCGTCTTTGCACCTTTAGCCATTAGCCCTACAATGGGCTCCAAAGGGACTTTGGGTTTCTTGGGAGGACGATCCCCTTTGGATGGCTGCTTCCAAAGGCATATTTAGAGTCTTCTTGGAGGAGAACGGGCGGTTTCTCTTAACTGGTGGACAGAACCTTCATAGGGCCTTTGCCAGCCCCATGCTTTACTGGGGTGACCGTCTTTGCACCCTCAGCCATTAGCCCTACAACAGGCTCCAAAGGGACTTTAGGTTTCTTGGGAGGATGGTCCCCTTTGGATGGCTGCTTCCTTTTCGTGGACGGGTTACTTGAGCCCGTCCCCTTAAGAGCCACATCGTCGGACTCCTTTTTCTTGGCAGCCTAGACCTTAATCATTGCCCTTCTTTTAGCGTCGTCCATTTCTGTAAAGGTGGATAGATGAAGTTAATTGCTAAGATGAAAATGAAAACCGTTCAAATAGGATAAGGACGACAGACTTACGTCTGCGAATTTTGGCATTGTACTTGATGGCTGCCAGTGATGGTTCAGGTCCGTCACAATACCAATGGATGGTATTAAGTGCAACTAATTTTGCCCAAGTCCTTTCCTCCGACTTGGTCTTGGCAAAAATTCTCTCAATAAAGCTGAACTCCTCAAGATCAACTTGTGGGCGCCTTCTAACTACAAAGAATAAGAAGACGGTTAAAATTTTTGAAAAAATTACTGACTGGTTGTAAAGAGTTCACACATTAGGACAGGTGCATACTGGATGGAGGCAATATGCCCCAAGTCGTGTTGACAGGCATGTGTTCTGTATCCCCTGGACGACACATCCACTCGTCACCTTCTAGGAAAAAATAACGGCTCTTCCAATCCTATTGGAGTCTAGGGTTTCAAATATAACCTTTAACAACAGACTCCTAGGAACAAAACTATACATCCCCTTTGATTTGTCTATTTCATCTGGACAATAGCAGTGAAGGAATTCCCGCACCGTCAACCTCCTAACACCATTTGACATGGCACCGTACAAGACCTCCATTGCTATGAAGACCCTCCAGGCGTTTGGGGATATTTGGTTGACGAATAGGCCCAGGTATTTGAGAAGCTCACGGTGAAGGGAGCTTAGTAGAAACTTAAGTCCTGCCTTCAGCATCTGTTCGTACACCCCGACACCTTCTACTCCTTCATAGTAGCATTTCTTTGACTTATAGGGTAGACGGATGGGGATGTTAACTGGAATTTGGAAATTGTCCCTAAGAGTGTTGAAATGTTTCTCTTTGATTGTGGAACTAAAATTATTCACCGTCCACTCCGGTAGCATGATGAACTCCCTAAGTCCATCAGCACCTACGACAAATTTATTTGATTTCTCGACGTCATCAAAAATCTCTGGGTCAGCCATCTCCATATCCTTATTTGTTGAGGACGAGGAGGAGGCGGACGAACTCCTCTCTTCGCTTGGACTCTCTTGGTCTTTGTGACCTAACGGGTATACTTCCTCGTAATCCGCCCCGTCACGGACAACTGACTGGTTACTTGACGCACTAGACATTGCCTACACGTGACAACAAAACCTAAGACTCTAACGGTTCTAGAAGGGGGGACGGGTGTATAAAGTCTAGAAAAATATAAGAGTATGTACGAGGATAAGAGAGACTTGTGAAAAAGAGAGTACTTACCAAGTTAGCGAGTGAACGGAAGAAGGTCTTTGATGACGGATACCGAAACTGAATGGAGTGTTTTCTGACAAGGATGACGGAAGTGCTCTAACAATGCGTTTTAGCGGAAAGTAGAGAAATGAGAGGAGAAAGAGAGTGATATTTATAGAGGAAGTGCACGGAAGACGAAGCGACGCTTCGATCCGAGCTAAACTCCAATGGAAGAGCGACACGTGTCATGTGTCATAAATGGCTTCCAAACAACCTATCAAGGGTTATCACAGTTCACGGCATCCGTACTAAAACCGTCGACCCACAAGCCTTTGAACTGTCATCCCCTGAACCTTTAACCGTCACCCCACGAGTCCATCCACTCAAAGATAACGAACCCATGGGGTGAGGGGGCAATTGAAGAGGGTAAAAATCTAGGTTGACGGATCTCCATGAAGTGGGCCTGATGGATCCACGACCGAGGGTCGATAAAGGGCGAGCCCAATTGTGCGAAGGTTTGTTATGGAAAGATCCTGCATAAACAGATGCAACAGAAACAGATCAAGCACCCACATGGCAGTCAGAAACCCTAGATGGGAATACTTGCGACACACGCTTAACCACCATAGGATCCCAAGGTAAATAGGAACTCTAGCACAAAGAGGATTCTGGAAGATGCGCACATTAATAAATATCTTCTCTACAAGGAAATGTCTTATCCATCACGTTTGAGACTATTCAAGAGGATTCCTATAAGGAAAAGACTTCTACAGCAAGGAGGAGAAGTCAACCCTCTACTACTATAAAAGCCCTAATACCCTCACAAATCAAAGTACGCATAATTTGCCCTTCTCTAGCACTCTAGAGTTGTGAGAATAGTTCTAACTTGACCTTCGGAGGGTATTCGGCCGGCACCACACCGGTGCTCTCTGTTAGGTCTTCTCTCTTTGCTGTGCAGGTATCGTTACGAGCGTGCGAAGATTGTGTGGCTCACTAGTAATATTTACGGCATCATCAAATTTAATCCTGAACTTTTATGCATTTGCTCTTGGTTTTTTTTTTTTTTTTTAATGTGAAGTCAATATATTCAAGTTTTATTTTTATTAAATTTTGTTTAATTTAAGTCTTGAAAAAAATTCCTGAACAACACATTAGCATCAACTCCTTATCACCATCTCAAATAACAACCCAAATGCATCCTCAAACTTGTATTCTCTGCAAACCCCATTCATCAATGCATTTATACACTGCGGTGTTGGGTTCAATCCTCATAACAAGAGATTCCCCGCTTCCTTCACCTTACCATGCTTGCACGTGCACAACCCTGACACTACATTCGTATAGCTCACCGCATCAGGAGAGCACCCTTCATTCGTCATTTCTATTATTGCCTTTGAAACTAAAGTGATAGTGTGGGGTTTTCCACACGTTTCTCAATTTTTTTTTTTTTAATTCTTACTACTTTCCTTGACATAAGAAGATTTTCCTATGACATCATTCACATGATGTTGTTGCTGCTTGCTGTGATGTATCTGCATTTACTGGGAGTTTGTAAATAACTTTACTGATTATGTGTCGGCTTTTAAAAGATTACTAGTGGCAGACACATGCCATAACGATTTGAATTTTTTTGGTTAAGTGAAAAATGAAAATAATAAATTAAACTTATAAGGACGAAGTATTAGTCCCAAACTCTTCTTAAAATAACGTGATTATTTTTTTAACAAAGAATAGTTGATACAATACATTATATTTTCTAAATTAAACTATCTAGATTTTTTATTTGAAAGTCTTTTAAATTTTGTAAGTTTTTTTTAAAAGGAAGTATAATGCAATTTATATTAAATTATTATATAAGACAAGATATTTTGTAAGTAATGCAATATGAGGTTGGAATTTATTTCTAGTGCTCCTTACAAACGGTTCATCATCTATACATCATGAATGGCCTAAAGAGGAGGCAGATTTAAGTAAATACATCACTTATATTAGGAAAAAAAAATTCAAGACTTTTTTTTTTTGAGAAACAAAATAATTTTATCAAGACTTTAATAACATAAGAAAAATGTAATTTTATTAAGAGCTTACCAACATTACGTTGAGATTGAAGTGATTTTCAATGAAGCAGCTTCTCTTTCTACACAAACTCTGAAGCATCACCAAACTGGACGGAATGGACTAAATGTATCAAAGTGGACCAAAATGGACCAAACGGACTGAATGGAAGGAATGGACTAAAATGGACTAAAGTAGACCGAAATACTACACTAATATGACTCAGCAAGAGCGTGGTAACAATAAACTCTACGTTTAAATTTTTAGATATTATATAGATGCGGTTTACTTTAGTCTATCTTCCTTGTCCTTTCTCCTTTATAATACTTGGTTGTAAGGGGGAAATGTGTTGGGGTGGTTGACTGTAGCAGGCAATCTGATCTGCAGGAAATTTTGTATCAAAGTTGCTCTATAGGTTGGATTACACTAGCAACATTTTTTTTTTTTATTGCGTAAGATGTCTTCTTAAAAAAATAAATAAATAAAATCTAGAATCTCTTGTTGCAATTTGAGATTTGACAATGCCTTGCTATTCAATTATTATTTGTGCTTATTTGTGCGTCTTTGTGCAACATATTTTTATTCTTTTAAAATCATCTGATTTATAATAATTACTCCTTACTATTACACATAGGCACCAATAGGTTTTCGGCAAAATGTGGCCCCAAGGTTCTTATTCAATCATAAATTTTTTTACCAATTAAGTTAATTAGAATTTACCATAAGATTTTACTCCTAGATTAATTTGAATTAACTATTAAAGCAATTCTATTATCTCACTTTCCTTACATTTTAAGTTTTTAAAAAGTGGACTGATACTCTTCATTTAATGTGAACCATCACCTATAAGTGTAGCGCTGGTTGTTCCAATATAATGTTCCATCATAGATTTGATAGAAACAGAGACGTGCCAATGCCGAGTATTCTTATGGATGAGGGCTGCAATACAAAACGGGTCCAAAATAAACATGGCATGATATGATACATGGTTAACCTGAAGGAGACCCAATGTAGTGCCAATTCAGTTTATATTGCCTAAAGCCAGTAAAAGTAAAAATCACATGCTCTTGACAATACAAATTAATCCAATGAAAACAAGTCTTGAGTCACATTTGATATACTAGTATATTACACTTATAATCATTTTACTGTAGTGGGTAGGATAATGTTAAAACGTGACAAGAACCACCCCTGGGTTGGAGGCTATATCCATTACCACTTTTCATATACAAAATGACCCAAAATATATTACTATTACCAAGATCTGATTTTTCCCTTAGTAACCAAGTGACAGGCTGCAGAAGAATCCATTTCTCGGTTTTTGTTATGGAGACAACTCTTGCAGTGGAACAGTACTCTTCTATGTGTTCAAGAACTTTTACAGAACCCAGCAGCCTTCTATACTGTATTTACATGATTGAATTCTCAAACCTGTGCATTATTGGAGTATCAGAAAATTCTCAAAACTGTGAATCATTAGTATAACTGTATAAGCAATATTGCAGGCTTGAGATGACAAACAATTATTTAATAAAATTATAACTTCAACAATAATCATGGGGTTCAAACTGAATTCATGACCATGAATCATATTCAAGTTAATTCAGTTGCTGGCATATGCCCACCAGTAATAGTGATGCAGTTTCTTTCAGCTCAATTCCTATAGAACTCATTTTTTCAGACTTCAACTTTTCTTGATGGTAAATGCACCATCTATTTTTCAACTCCAAAGCCTAAAATTGAGAGTTGTTCTAAGCATTAGGATGAAGAAAAGCACAGGCCATTCAAAAATTTTCCATTTGTGCCACCTCAAATCATGTGTTTCTAAATTAGTAAGGCCATGACTCAATCCCCGTAACATATGCAGCATTGGACAGCACCTAACTCACACGAAAGCACATCAAACTGACTCAGAAATCACAACTATTTGATGAAGAGGATAACTCTTACCAACATCTGAGGAACTTTTAGGAATATGAAAGATAAGGAGTATATAACGCTTGAGACTGCTACTGCTGTAACAATGTTGTGCGTAAGGCGCTTGTTGTCTTCACTGGGGACAAATGCTGTTTTTAATGTATTTGTCAGTTCAAAGAGTCTGTAAGAAATCTGCAAAAAAGCCATAAAAGTTGTCAACTTTAATTATACACCAATAATTTCAAGATTTTGAAGTATGAAAGTCTTTTACTTACTACAACATATATTGAAGTGGTGAGCATAAAATTCAATAATGGGTAGTCTGGGATCAGAGAAAGCAACAGTTTTGGCTGACCATCTGGAACACCCGACCTGCAAATTCATTGAATCATTAAAAAATAGTATTCCATATATGTATCTGAATGGATGAATATATGTGCAAATGTACATTCTACATATGCATAACATGTCAACCTTACACAGAAAACTACAGTTCCATTATGTGTCAGACACTCAAAAATAAGCTTCAATAGGATTTTTATGTTTTCTTTCAAAATTCAGACTTTATAGGGGGCAATATGAACTACTGGTTTAGCTAGGACCCTCACAAAGCCAATGAAAAGATGAGAAGCCTGTCCTAGAAATCAGAGATGCAATCTGAACCTGCTGTAGGCTATCTACTAGTTTAACAGTAAGCATCAAACCATTAATTGCAAATAACAGCATCAGATATACTTTGATAATGATGAAGCCCTTAAATTTTCTAGCAGGCTTTCACAGCTTATACTTTAGTATACCTTAACCAGATATGGATTTGCGAGATGTAGGTCTCCAGAGTTATCTTTCCAAGCCATCTAGAAAACCAAAGAATTAATATCATGAATCTTATTCAAAGATAAATGAATTGAAAATAAGAGGAAAAGCAAGAAGAATCTACTCGATGTTGCCCCCAGATAGTGGACTTATGACTTCTATATATGGATAATTCCATGACAAATGAATTAAAATAAAGGCTACTTACGCAAAAAGGGTCAAACTGTAGCTACGAAAATGCTGGGTGACATTTCGCAAACATGTGTAGACCCTGATCAACAATATTGAATGATACATCACATATTAGCAGAAGGTTTTGATTAGTTCAAAACACCAAACATATTTGAGTTAAGATATGCATACGTTATTGGAATCCACGAAGTGTATGGATGGAATTTGTTGTAGGTGATCTTGTCTAGCTTGTATATATATTCTCAAACCACATGTATCCCACCTAGAAATCCACCAGAACTGTTTGCATGAGAAATGAACATTTAAGAAACAGAATTTTGTTTAATCATAAAAAATACCATTAAAGATGTCAATGCAACAGCCGTTTTAATTGATATTCTGCGCTTTGCTTCTGTTTCTTCCAATTTCTCCATCCACCTTTCAACCTACAATAAATCGTGCCAATTATGTAGCCATTCACTCAAATGAAAGAGGTAACTATAGAAATGTTTTTAGTTCATTGCACAAATTATAATTTACAATTGGATGATAATATTAATAAGCATAAATCATCCCAGTTATCCATATGTAGCTAAACTTTGTCCTTCTTTTTAAAAAAAATGGTTAGACAGTGTCTTTTCTCCATTTAGTAAGGTCTTGAAAATATTACATATGAGACTTATCCAACAAAAATACAATCAGAAAATATGGGGAAAAAATAATTGTAAATTGAAAGGGAATAAATATGAATTTTGATCTATTCTCATTCTTCCTGATTGCCTTTCCTTTATTTCTTTCTTTCCTATTTCATCTTTTTCTTTTTCTTTTTCTATAATCATGATTGTCATTCTTGCTTTGTCTGTTTTTGACAAAGGTGAAAAATTTTAGTTATGTTTTTACCTTTTCATTTATCGAATATCAACATCGATAAGGATCCTTTATATGCTTGAAAATATATCCAGAAGTAATTTTGGGACATTTTCATGATAAGAAATATTATAAATGATAATTATGTATCCAGGCATGATTTTGGGACATTTTCATGACAATAAATAATCCAAAATTATAATTATAATTTTTAAAGCAATTTTATTTGAGATAATTACACAAAAATCAAATTTACTTATAGAGTTTTGCCTTTATCAGCTTACCAATTTTAATTACATTCACCAATGTAACCATACTAATCCTGTGCCAACTGCCAACTAGAAACTCTATATATAAGACTGACGAATTATAGGGTCAATCAAACACACATCACTTGCAAAGAAAGAAGTTAAGACATGATGTTTCTAGCTACTTCCATTGTCACCACAATTGCATCACTTATGCTCTTCCTCCTTCCAAAATCCTATTCTTCTGAAATCACAAAATCTAATTCCTCACTCCCAGAGGTTGATATTGATCTTTTGGAATTTCCTCTAAACTTAGAGTACCTTGAAGCTGAATTCTTCTTGTATGGCGCTTTGGGTTATGGCCTGGATAAATTTGCACCAAATTTAACCTTGGGAGGTCCAACACCCATCGGCGGTAAACGTGCAAATCTAGGCCCCTTTACTAGAGATGTCATTAAGCAGTTTGCTCTCCAAGAAGTTGGGCACCTAAGGTTCTATGTCTAATATTTATTTTCTTTCACACTAATGTTAAATATATCACATTTTTTGACATTGTCACTTTAGTTTGTGAACTTTTGTCATAAAATAATTAAGTATGATTTCTTTTTCTTTTTTGGGTGAAAATTAAGTAATATTTCATCATTTTACATAATTTTAAATCGGTTTTGTAGCAATTATTGCATCCCTACCAAAGTGGTAATGGTGATACATACTTTCTTGATGTAGGGCAATTCAAAGTATAGTTAAAGGATTCCCAAGGCCATTGTTGAATTTGAGTGCTGAATCATTTGCTAAGGTGGTGGATAGCGCATTTGAAACACAATTGGTCCCTAGTTTTGACCCTTACAGAAATGGCCTTAACTTTCTCCTTGCATCCTATCTTATTCCCTATGTTGGGCTCACGGGGTATGTTGGAGCAAGCGCCAAACTCCAAGATCCTAAGTCTAAGAGGGTAAGCCTCAAATTTGACAATCAACTTTATCCATTTTTTTTTTTTTTTTCTTTTGAGAAGAATGAAAGTTACAAATGAGTGATGTTTAAGATAAGACAAATTTTACTATATAAACTTTATAAATTGATGCGTTAATAATAACAAAAAAAGTAATTTAAATATTTATTTATTATGTTTTCGAAGTAGCACCAATCATATTCATAGTTAAGTTAGTTTGTAAAGTCTTTGTAGTAAGTTTGGTAGTAGTTTATATATATAATATAAGATGAAAATCTTTTGACTTTTTATTGACTTCTTGTAATTTTACCACATAAGCTTTTCAAAACTCACATTTTCCCGCATTAGTTGTCTTTTTCTTTTTTTTAAATTCAATGAAGATTCCCTATAAAACCTTATATATTCACGTCATCCATTAGAATATTATCACTTCATATTTTCTTTAAATAGTAGAACAAGTAATTTTTTATATACAAACACCTATTAAAATCTATCATTCCATATTAAAAAAAAAAAATGCAACAAAGAGAGATTACCATATTTTGTTGAACTTTTTCGTGCATTTCACGCATTATTGACTAATAATGCTATATAATAATGATGCATGCGTGTGAATGTTCAGCTTGTTGCTGGCCTTTTGGGTGTGGAATCAGGCCAAGATGCAGTTATTCGTGCATTGCTATATAGGTACAAAAATATCAAGGTTAAGCCATACAGGAAAACTGTTGCAGAGTTTACGGGCCGCTTTTCACAGCTCAGGGATAAGCTAGGAAATGCAGGTGTAAAAGATGAAGGCCTTGTGGTTCCTAAGGATGAGGGCGCTGAGGGATTAATTATAGGCAATGTGCTTGCTGGGGACAAATACTCAGTTGCATATGACAGAACTCCCGAGGAGATATTGAGGATTGTATATGGGAGTGGCGATGAGCGCAAACCTGGGGGTTTCTATCCAAAGGGAGCCGATGGTCGTATTGCCAAATCTCATTTGTCTAAAGCTTAATTACTAGAATACTATTGTAGCTATATATGTGTTACTGAATTCACTGATTTTCAACTACTTTGTGGTCCTATATAAGAATAAGAAGTTTTCTTTAATAATGTGATAAAGGGAATTTTGTTTTGTGTGTAATCAATGTGTTCAAAAGCTTAGACTCCTAATTCATTCGATCACCTTCTTTCTTATAAGGAAATCACTTATATTGCAAGATTCATCTTCTAAACAAAATCGTATTGACTTGAATAATCTTCTTTTAGATCCTAAGTTATGAGAAAATGTCTTATCTTTTCATATTAATGATTATGATGAAATAAAAATAGTATATTTACAAAAATGCATTTTTCAACCTCTTGGCCATAATTTCCCTAAAAAAGAAATTAGTGGAATATTTTATCGATTTAATCCTGAACTTTATCTATTTGCGCTTGGTTTTTTTTTTTTTTTTTAATGTGAAGTCAATATATTCAAGTTTAATTTTTATTAAATTTTGTTTAATTTAAGTCTTGAAAAAAATTCCTGAACCGCAACTACAAGTATGTGATGACATTAGCATCAACTCCTTATCCACCGTCTCAGATAACAACCCAAATGCATCCTCAAACTTGTATTCTCCGCAAACCCCATTTATCAATGCATTATATATACACTGCTGTGTTGGGTTCAATCCTCATAACAAGAGATTCCTCGCTTCCTTCACCTTACCATGCTTGCACTTGCACAACCCTGACACTACATTCGTATAGCTCACTGCATCAGGAGAGCACCCTTTATTCGTCATTTCTATTATTGCCTTTGAAACTAAGTGATAGTGTGGGGTTTTCTACATGTTTCTCATTTTTTTGGTCAGTTTTTTTTTTTTTTTTAATTCTTACTACTTTCCTTGACATAAGAAGATTTTCCTATGACATCATTCACATGTTCTGATGAATTCTGTGCTAATCTTGAACGGAAGCAAAGCCATGATGTTGTTGCTGCTTGCTGTGATGTATCTGCATCTACTGGAGTTTGGAAATAGCTTTACTGATTTGTGTCAGCTTTTAAAAGATTACTTGTGGCAGACAAATGCGCCGATGATTTGATCTTTTTTTGGTTAAGTGAAAAACGAAAATAATAAATTAAATTTATAATAAGGACTAAGTGTTAGTCCCAAACTCTTCTTAAAATGACGTAATTATTTTCTAACAAGGTATAGTTGATACAATATATTATATTTTCTAAATTAAACTATCTAGATTTTTTATTTGAAAGTCTTTTAAATTTTGTAATTTTTTTTAAAGGAAGTATAATGCAATTTATATTAAATTATTATATAAGGCGAGATATTTTGTAAGTAATGCAATATGAGGTTGGAATTTATTTCTAATGCTCCTTATAAATGATTCATCATCTATATGTCTTGAATGGCCTAAATAGGAAACAGATTTAAGTAAATCCATCACTTATATTAGGAAAAAAAATTCAAGACATTTTTTTTTTAAGAAACAAAATAATTTTATCAAGACTTTAATAACATAATAATAAAAATGTAATTTTATCAAAAGCTTACCAACGTTACATTGAGATTGATGTAATTTTCAATGAAGCAACTTTTCTTTTTAGACAAACTCTGAAGCATCACCAAACTAGACAAAATGGACTGAATGCATCAAAGTGGACCAAACGGACTGAATGGATGAAATGGACTAAAATAGACTAAAGTAGACCGAAATGCTACACTAATGTGACTCAATAGGAACGTAATAACAATAAATTCTAAGTTTCAACTTTTAGATATTATATAGATGTGGTTTACTTTAGTCTATCTTCCTTGTCTCCTTTATAATACTTGGTTGTAAGGGGGAAATGTGTTGGGGTGGTTGACTGTAGCAGGCAATCTGATCTGCAGGAAATTTTGTATCAAAGTTGTTCTATAGGTTGGATTACACTAGCAACATTATTTTATTTTTTTATTGCGTAAGATGTCTTCTTAAAAAAAAAAAAAATATTCTAGAATCTCTTGTTGCAATTTGAGATCTGACAATGCCTTGCTATTCAATTATTATTTGTGCTTATTTGTACGTCTTTGTGCAATATATCTTTATTCTTTTAGAATCGTCTGATTTATAATAATTATTCTTTACCATTACACATAGACACCAATAAGTTTTCAGCAAACTGTGGCCCCAAGGTTTTTATTCGATCATAAAAAAATTTTACCAATTAAGCGAATTAGAATTTACCACAAGATTTTACTCCTAGATTAATTTGAATTAACCATTAAAGCAATTCTATTTTCTCACTTTCCTTACATTTTAAGTTTTTAAAAAGTGGACTGATACTCTTCATTTAAAGTGAACCACCACCTATAAGTGTAAAGATGGTTGTTCCAATATAATGTTCCATCATAGATTTGATAGAAACAGAGACGTGCCAAGGCCAAGTATTCTTATGGATGAGGGGTGCAATACAAAACGGGTCCAAAATAAACATGGCATGATATGATACATGGTTAACCTGAAGGAGACCCAATGTAGTGCCAATTCAGTTTATATTGCCTAAAGCCAGTAAAAGTAAAAATCACATGCTCTTGACAATACAAATTAATCCAATGAAAACACGTCTTGAGTCACATTTGATATACTGGTATATTGCACTTATAATCATTTAACTGTAGTGGGTAGGATAATGTTAAAACGTGACAAGAACCACCCCTGGGTTGGAGGCTATATCCATTACCACTTTTCATATACAAAATGACCCAAAATATATTACTATTACCAAGATCTGATTTTCCCTTAGTAACCAAGTGACAGGCTGCAGAAGAATCCATTTCTCGGTTTTTGTTATGGAGACAACTCTCTTGCAGTGGAACAGTACTCTTCTATGTGTTCAAGAACTTGTAAATAACCCGGCAGCCTTCTATACTGTATTTACATGATTGAATTCTCAAACCTGTGCATCATTGGAGTATCAGTAAATTCTCAAAACTGTGAATTATTAGTATAACTGTATAAGCAATATTGCAGACTTGAGATGACAAACAATTATTTTATAAAATTACAACTTCAACAATAATCATGGGGTTCAAACTGAATAGACTATGAATCATATTCAAGTTAATTCAGTTGTAGGCATATGCCCACCAGTAATAGTGATGCAGTTTCTTTCAGCTCAATTCCTATAGAACTCATTTTTTCAGACTTCAACTTTTCTTGATGGTAAATGCACCATCTATTTTTCAACTTCAAAGCCTAAAATTGAGAGTTGTTCTAAGCATTAGGATGAAGAAAAGCACAGGCCATTCAAAAATTTTCCATTTGTGCCACCTCAAATCATGTGTTTCTAAATTAATAAGGCCATGACTCAATCCCCGTAACATATGCAGCATTGGACAGCACCTAACTCACATGAAAGCACATCAAACTGACTCAGAAATCACAACTATTTGATGAAGAGAATAACTCTTACCAACATCTGAGGAACTTTTAGGAATATAAAAGATAAGGAGTATATAACGCTTGAGACTGCTACTGCTGTAACAATGTTGTGCGTAAGGCGCTTGTTGTCTTTACTGGGGACAAATGCTGTTTTCAATGTATTTGTCAGTTCAAAGAGTCTGTAAGAAATCTGCAAAAAAGCCATAAAAATTGTCAACTTTAATTATACACTTATATTTTCAAGATTTTGAAGTATGAACATCTTTTACTTACTGCAACATATATTGAAGTGGTGAGCATAAAATTCAATAATGGGTAGTCTGGGATCAGAGAGAGCAACAATTTTGGCTGACCATCTGGAACACCCGACCTGCAAATTCATTGAATCATTAAAAAATAGTATTCCATATATGTATCTGAATGGATGAATATATGTGCAAATGTACATACTACATATGCATAACATGTCAACCTTACACAGAAAACTACAGTTCCATTAAGTGTCAGACACTCAAAAATAAGCTTCAATAGGATTTTTATGTTTTCTTTCAAAATTCAGACTTTATAGAGGGCAATAGGTACTACTGGTTTAGCTAGGACCCTCACAAAGCCAATGCAAAGATGAGAAGCCTGTCCTAGAAATCAGAGATGCAATCTGGACCTGCTGTAGGCTATCTACTAGTTTAACAATAAGCATCAAACCATTAATTGCAAATAACAGCATCAGATATACTTTGATATTGATGAAGCCCTTAAAATTTCTAGCAGGCTTTCACAGCTTATATGCTTTAGTATACCTTAACCAGATATGGATTTGTGAGATGTAGGTCTCCAGAGTTATCTTTCCAAGCCATCTAGAAAACCAAAGAATTAATATCATGAATCTTATTCAAAGATAAAATGAATTGAAAATAAGAGGAAAACCAAGAAGAATCTACTCGAAGTTGCCCCCAGATAGTGGCCTTATGACTTACATATAAGGATAATTCCATGACAAATGAATTAAAATAAAGGCCACTTACGCAAAAAGGGTCAAACTGTAGCTACGAAAATGCTGGGTGACATTTCGCAAACATATGTAGACCCTGATCAACAATATTGAATGATACATCACATATTAGCAGAAGGTTTTGATTAGTGCAAAACACCAAACATATTTGAGTTAAGATATGCATACGTTATTGGAATCCACGAAGTGTATGGATGGAATTTGTTGTAGGTGATCTTGTCTAGCTTGTATATATACTCAAACCACATGTATCCCACCTAGAAATCCACCAGAACTGTTTGCATGAGAAATGAACATTTAAAAAACAGAATTTTGTTTAATCATAAAAAATACCACTAAAGATATCAATGCAACAGCCGTTTTAATTGATATTCTGCGCTTTGCTTCTGTTTCTTCCAATTTCTCCATCAACCTTTCAACCTACAATAAATCGTGCCAATTACTTAGCCATTCACTCAAATGAAAGAGGTAACTATAGAAATGTTTTTAGTTTATTGCACAAATTAAAACTTACAGTTGGATGATAATAAGCATAAATCATCCCAATTATCCATATGTAGCGATCAAGGCCTGAACGGAAATGCCACTCATGCAATCGGGGCAACTGTGATTTTGCAGGATTTGGGTCAGTGTAACCTGCAACGATTTGATGATTTGAGGAATTTGGGTCAGTATGACCAGCAATGTTCTAACAGGGAATATGAAGCTCTGACAAGTCACTAACCAAGAAGGAATGTTAACGGGCTCCAAATCAATTCAAACACTCCAGGTACTTCCCATACTAAGATAACTACTAAGAAGCAAGCAAGGATTTTTACAGCCATGACTGACCCAATCTCATTATACTTGTTCAGAATACCAAGCGCCCCATAAACCATAAGAGTGAAAAGGGTGTGCATGGGGCAAATGTAGTATAGCATGTAACTGTTGTTAAGGATGATACAAGTGAAAAATACCAAGAAATTAAGCCTCCACATCATCTGCTTACAAAAAAATACAAAATGGTTGGAAACACACTAATTTGTGGGAGAATTCAAATAAGAAATCTTTAATTCTAGTGACAGCAAACCTGTGCAAATCTTCCAAGGCTGAAATCTTTGCGTACATAATAATATGAAAAGTTCCCAAATCCAGTCATCCACACATATGCAGCAATGAACATTCGGATAGCATTATAGATTTCTGCTGCTGCGAAGTAATGATACATCAGAAAAAGTACCTGTAAGATTGAAGAGAAAAGTAAGATTACTAATAATGGTGTGGAAATAAGAGCTGCTGACTGCATGAAGCCTAAACGGCATAAAATAAAGATTTTTATCCCCAAATACAGATACATTGTTTATGAGATGGTGAAAGTGTGCTTCACTACTAGAGTGCCTGTTGCTCAATGTTTTATGTCGGGCATACGCTCCCAAATCAACAAGCCAAGAGTGTTGCATGGTCAAAGCTTTTACCCTTTATAAATTAAAACATTTGACAAAGAATATTTCAACAAATAGATATATATTGAATGAGCTGACTAACCTGCATCCAACCTTTCCACTCTTCAGTTTGATGTCTATTTAAATAAAGAATAGATTTCCCTGTGATTGGTGACTTATCATTATGTATTTTGAAAGAAGTTACTGCTGAAACTATGATAAGAAGGGAGTAGAGAAATATGAAGAGATCCCGATTATAACTCTGCATGGACAGATAATAGTCAAGGAAAGAAACCCAATCAGTGGCCAAAAAGATAATAACTCAAAAGATAAATACTTATATTTATGCAGTCCATCTATATCACTCCCAATTCACAATTCAATGAACTTTCTAGAAGTAAAGATGCAAATTTCAGCTTCTAAGTGCAAATGATTGAGACTAAAACGTAGCATAGATCGAATGAAATTCTGCACTATATGCTTGTTCCAAAAATGATTGCAGTGACAACCATAAAGCATTAGGACTCATAGTTAAACGTGATTGCAGTGGCCTTAATCAAACTACATTATTTTCATGTTGCCTGACTGTATTAAATGCTTGTTTAGAGAAATGGCTACCCCAAAGCTAATGTATTTTTCCTACAAAAACGAATGAAATAAATAAATGCAACATGATAAAGCAATAGAACCTTTGTCGATGAGCCAAAGAAATCTGTGCGGTCACACAAGTAAAAATAAGCCAAGAGCAAACCAAATTCAGACCTGCAAGTGCAAATGAGAGAAGAGGAAGAAGAAAGAAAGTCAAAATCAAATTCACTTGCAGAGTAATACTTCTCAATTTCATTCAACAAAGTAATTTGCTCACATGGCTCTAAGCGTCAAACGATGTTCAAGCAAGAAAGAATCCTCCATCACGAGGAACCTAAAAAAAAAAATCATGAAACAAGACATGTAAGCTTGACTGCCTATGCAAGCATTAATTGATAATAAGTTGACAACTTAAAGACACGAAGACAGTCTCTAGAAACCTGAAGAAAGGAGTTGTAACAAATGAACTTCGAGATTTAGGAGAGGCTGATTGGAGACCTCCCCCCTCTAATAAAACCGCTCTGTCATCTTCCTTCACCGCATCATTCCCTAGTTCCACCAAATTCACATCCGAGTGCCTACTAGTAAAAACAGCAAAATGATCGTGACAAAACTAAGAAATAAATAACTAAAAAAATAAAATGTATTTTTAAAAAAAATTCTTAGCCTTAAATGTTCTTCTTTATTTTTGACAATAGAGAAACATTTAACACATTAATAGATTATCATCTAATAAGTCTTACATTTTTTTCCTCAAAAAAAATAATTAAACCTTACATTCTTTTTAACCATTTGATTTTCACTCTCGCTAAAAGATATATAAACTATTAGAATTTTGGTTAAATGATTAAATTCATCATTTCTTAACAGTTTAAACTTTTGAGACAATTGGTAATTATCATGATATTAAAGCAAGAGGTCCTAAACTTGACCCTTGTATCCACTCTACCTCCTATGTAAAATGTTAAAAAACCCTTGCTCTTGAGCATGAGCATAAACTGCTTAGCCTATCAGGGATGAATACCCCTGGATTAGCCAACAATTAATTTTGGCGGGTAGGGTTAGTTGCTCATAGGTTTTTACTCGCTAGAGGTGATTCCAAAGGACTTCTTTAGAAAGGTTCCCTACGTTATCCAAAAAAAAAAAAAAATAGTTAAAAAACCCATGTGTTAGGCCTCTCTTATCAAGAGAGAATCTGGGCCCACGTATGAAGGAGAGTGTTAGAATTATGGTTAAATGATTAAGTTCACCATTTTCTAACCGCTTAAACTTTTGGGACAATCAGTAATTTATCACACTCCAACATGATTTCTTATGACAATGCCATGAATGTATGTTGCATAATGATACATAAACATACAAATAAACACATACATGCATAATTCTTTTTTTGATAATGTGGGAGAGCGGGGATTTGAACCCTGGATGACCATACATACATCATACACCAAAAATAACATAGAATGCATCATTAAACCAAATAGTAAGTTTATAAATTCAAGAAATTCAATGCTCAACTCATAAAAAAGAGCTCAAAAACCCTCCTCCTTATTTCTTTACTAATGTTTCACCACTTAATAACTTCGAATCGGATTAATATTTTGAAAATAAACCTTTCATAAATGAGACAAAATTGCAATCCAAAAAAAAAAAAAAAAAGGAGACAAAATTTTCACAAATAAATAAATAAAATATGAAACATACACTTTGGGAGGGGCTACATTTTTGTAGTACTCCAAATACTCAGAGTAAATCCAAGCTGCAATAACAGGTATGGTTCCAAGCAAAAACGACACCTGAAATCAAATAAAACGACACACATTACAAAGAGTAAACTTACACTACTACCACTAGCAATAGCAAAAGATTGAGAAACTGAGTAAAAAAAAACATAGTTCAGCACGAGATCTACCTGGCCAGGAGTGATTGGACCAACGATGAGCATTTTTTTGGAGAATGAGCCAAACAGAGCCTTACTGTTTGAAAACCTACAAATTGGGTTTAGAGAGATTGGAATTGGGTGGTGAGAAAAGCAACGAGCATTTCCCACCGAATGTAGCAGATTAGATCTGAATCTGAAAATGAATTTAGAGAGAGAGAAATCAAAGCAGAGGGCGTAAGATTTGAATGAGAATGTATGTAGCTGTGGTGGTTTAGGGGTTCGTATCGTATATTTTACACACACAAAAATAGATAGACAAAGAAAAGTGTCGGAGAATGTGAATTTAAAAAACGAGTTTTTTAGTGGAGGAAGACGCAGAGGGAGAAAGACACGGAGAGAGAAGAATGTTTGTGATATAAATGTGTGACGATAGAGGTTGGTTTAGTGAAAGCGCTGTTTCTTCTTACTAATGCTAATAATTAATCATTAATCAAAGCACTAAAATTAATCTTATCAAAAAAAAAAAAAAAAAAATCATACCGACTTCTTCTTGGGTTTACTTGTATTTTCACCTTTGATTATATGCTTTAAAAAATAAAAACACATTTATGGTAGGTTGAGTTCATTAAAATAAATTTATGATACACTAGTCAAATCTCCTATGATGATTGGGGGCTAGATCAAAGGATAAGATCTTTCTATTCATTATGTATGGTTTTATTTTATCTTAGCTTCGTTCTCACCTCACCTTGCATAACATGATAAGTGCCTTGCCTCATCCCCATTGTTTAAGGCTCCGCAAAATTTTACTATGTGTTAATTCACCACGTCCAACATGCTTGTTACAATTTTTTTTAATTAATAAAACTTGATTCATTAATATAAATATACTTGAAATTATAAATAAATTTATAACATTGAATCAGACTAATTTTAAGCAATAACTTAATAATATTATTTAAAGTGTTTAACAATACAATATCACAACAACAACAACAACAAACAAAAAGTTTAAATCCATGCATTTAAATACTTAGTAATACAATTATAGGCCATATCAATGCAGGGTGTGGTAGGCATGGTTTTAAAAACTGAACTGGTCAATGAACTGGTTTGGCTCCCATTTCTCGGTTTTTATCGGTTTTTGACCGATTTTGGCCAATTGTTGATTAGTTCTGGGCAGTTTTATCAGACCGGATCACTGCCCAACCCCAAACCAACCCAATTACTTCGAGTCTACCATTTCTAGACTTGTCGTCGACCAGTAAAAGGGGTCGGTTCGGATGGTTGGACCTCGTTGGAGACCGGTCTGTTCTCGGTCAGGGTTGAAATTTGCAAAACTACACTAGATTTTGCTGAAATCCTACAGATCTTGCTGAAATCCACCGGATCTGTATCAAATCGGGCCGCATATGCTAAGATTTGGCCGGATTTTGTTGAGATCTCGCCAGATCTTAATGAGATCTAGCCAAATCTCAACGAGTTCTCGCCGGATCTCGCAAATATCAGGCCATTTCTCAACTGATCAAACTAAAACCATCGGCGAAACACTCCCATCAATGGAAAATGCCGACTTTTTTCCGATGATAATATGGTCGGGTCGGTTTTTTCGGTTTTTCATGATCAGACTTGTCAACCGACCCGCTGGTCTCGGGTTTTAGGGGTGGCGACCCGCCGCCAACCCATCACCAACGTCGGGTCGGCCGATTCTCGGATCGGATTGACCAGGTTGACCGGGTGGGTTGGTTGGCAGGTTGGTTTGGACACCCCTACTCACCATATCTCTAAGGCAAATATGGTGAGGCAAAGTGTGACAAGGCAAGGCAAAATTGTTTATCCCTTATTATCTCTTAAGCAATATATGTACCCTTAATTATCTTTTTCTTTTGTGGGTTCAAATTAATTCAACTTGAAATATTTGTAATTCAAACCCTACATACACTAAAAATCAATTGTTATTTTGTTATGATATTAAAGAACAATCATCATAAAGTAGATATCATAAGTTAAATTTCTATCATTAAAAAAAAAAGTGACTATGTCTATATCTATTTAATTATAATAAAATTATCTATTGTTAATTTTTCTAAACTTTCAAAAATGACAATAATATCTAATTGAAATTGATTTAACAATTCCACCGTGGGTTCCGAAAGTTTAGAATCCGGCCCAAACTCTATCTGGGCCCAGGGCCCGTGCCGAGGATGTCGTGTGCCGAGGACGAATGATCGAAGGCCGAGGTGTCAAGGGAAACGGCTGAGGACTACCCTGTCCTCGGCACTCCAGGACTTCAATAGGAAGATCAACGTCTTGGTGAAGGCTATCCCCAAACAGCCCCTTGAAGGGGATGTGAGTGGAATAGGGCCCACATGGAGGTACAGTGCAAAATAGGTTCAAGGAAAATACGTCCCCTCCACATTAAATGCACCGGCCAACGTCCTGATCATGTTAATGAGAAAAGACGCTTGGACGGTGTAACTTCGATCCTCGCGACTAAACAGAAAAGTAAGAGGGGACAGCTGATGGGACAGGTACAGAAGTAAGCACCTGCCTGACCAACAAATGGAGGGATAGGATCAACCAAGAGGGACTATATAATGTAAAAGTGAGTGCGCCAAAGGGGGCGGGGAAAAATGGCCAAAAACCAGAGCCTCCCAGCCCGCCTCTAGGAGAAAGACTCCAGGGGCGAAGACGACTTAACCATGCATGGATATCACGAAAAACCCACCGCCTGGTAACCAAGGCCTAGCCTTTCAAACCCATACTCTACAAATGATATTGTTTGGGCATTTTTCCGTGCGAACCCAATACTGTTACGGTTCATTACGAAATCGTGTCCTTACAATTGGCGCCGTCTGTGGGAAGGCTTGTGTGTTGGCATAGGCGGTAGGTCGAGAGAGTTCCTTTGTCATTTCTAACAACTGGTTATAGAGTTTTAGCGTAAAGTTCTGCTAAGGGCTATGCTTCTTGACTAGGGGCTACGCTTGGTAGCGTTAATCGCATGGATAATTCTAGGGGCTTGGCCGAGGAGCTAACTCCTCTAAAGCCAAGGTCCCACGCAAAAAAAAAAAACAAACTGAGTTTTGGACAGAACCAAGGTATTATATGATCCTCGGACTCAAACCTATGGGGAAACCAACTACTTGAACGAGAAAACTGAGTTTTAGACAGAACCAAGGTATTGTATGGTCCTCGGACTCAAACCTATGGGGAAACCAACTACTTGGATGAGAAAACTGAGTTTTGGACAGAACCAAGGTATTGTATGGTCCTCGGACTCAAACCTATGGGGAAACCAACTATTTGGATGAGAAAACTGAGTTTTGGACAGAACCAAGGTATTGTATGGTCCTCGGACTCAAACCTATGGGGAAACCAACTATTTGGATGAGAAAACTGAGTTTTGGACAGAACTAAGGTATTGTATGGTCCTCGGACCATGCAATATTCGTACATGGGGAAACCAACCACTTTTAGGAAACTTGGGCACTAAGCAGGATTTAGTAGCTACACATGATATCTAAAATGATACCTATATCTTAGTTGAATGAGGGTTAGAAATGAGTCTAAAGGCTCTGCGGGTGCAAATAAGCTAGGGTTTTGAAACATGATGTTAAATGTACCGCATGCACAAATATTTGTACATGTTAAGATGAATTAGTGCAGGATTCATAAACAATATTACATATCAACGAGGACAATTAGCCAGTAACCAGAAGGAAAAAGGAAGAAAAAGATTTCATATATACGTGTTCAAACGGTTTCAAATTATTAACAGATTAGAAAGTTTTCAAGATAAAAAGAAACAAGTTAATCGTTAAACTAAAAACAAATACAAAAGCCTAGCCAAGATTTCTACTTTTTTAGTTTTGCGTCGGCCACGTCCTGGGAAGAAGGAACGGGATCAGTTTCGACGCCCCGGAGGATAGTCCCTTCTGGGGAAGGCTGAACAGGGTCAATATCGGTACTCTGGGGGACCACAGCGAGGGGGATTGCCTGTGGCGGCTGGGCAAGTGTGGCTGGCTCCTCAGCACTAGACATCTGAGAGTCAACCACAGGCTCAACAACCTCTTTAGGTGCCTCAGGATCCGTATGCTGAGATGTTTTTATCACATCCTGAGATTCTCCCTCTTTGAGCATCTTACCAGGAGAGCCGCTGACCTGTAAGTCCTCTGACTGAGTGACCCCTTCCTCGAGTTGGTCACCCGTAGCCACGGAGCTGGAGGAAGTGGCCTCGCGGATGGCTGTAGGATAGAATATGTTCTCCGTCTTCCACAGGTCAGATGAAGCATCCACCCCAGCTCGCTTCAATGCCTCTTCCCAAACATGGGAGCAATAAAACCTGCATACTCCAGGAATCTGGGCTTTAAGGGTGGCTTGGGTTTCAGCCACCCCCGCATCATAACCATCATCCTCGGCCGTTTCCTTTGCAGCCTCTGCATCATTCCTGGCAAACTCGGCCTCCTGCTTGGCCCTTAAGGCTTCATCACGGGCATATTCTGCCACCCTTTTCTCATGCTCGGCTGCGGCGAGCTTCTTATTTAAACCCTCAATCAGATCTTTGGCTATTTGCAACTGATTCTCGGCTTCCAGTAGACGTTTTGTATGGTCCTCGGCCTGTTTTTGAGCGCTAGCTAGGCCCACCGAGACGCTATCCCTTTCGCGAATAGCAGCTGTTAGGTTAGCCTCAACCTTGGTGAGTTCATCCTCAGAGGCTTGAAGAGTCTTCGAGGTCGTTATGCGCTTGGTGCGTTCATTCTCAGCCGCCTTACTCTTATTGTTTACCTCTTCCTCCATCCTATAGGTGGCCTGAGAAATAGAAACATAGTTAATAACGAACCAGGAGTGAGAATTAACAAGGTTTTAGGTTTCAAGAAACCTTACCATACCCAAGTACCTCTTAGTACTGAGGAAGACCTCCTGCATCCTCATTTTCCTCAGTCCATCCATGTCGGTAGGGAGTAACATGGTTCTCCCTAATGCGTCTGCCACGTAGCCACCTTCGCCATCTCCAAGGTCCCTCATGGATACAGTTTCCAATAGTGGACCCCTGTGCAGCATTGGGGCAGGAAGCCAAGCACTCGGTAAGGACTGGGCCTCAATCCCCTTTCCCTTGCCTTGAGAAGATTGGACTTTAGTTTCTTTGCCCTTGCCCTGGTGTCCAATCTTCAGTTGTTTAGTGCGCGGAGCCTCATCCTTCTCCTTAGAAGGGTGGGATTTTCCCTCCTCCGTGACTTCCTTGCCCTTGGGGCTCCTCTTTTTCTTTGAATCAGCGCCTTTAGGTCGAGGATGCCGAGCTGGTTAGGAGGAAGCAGGAAGTTCGGGGTGGGGGAATTGTGGCTGTGACTTGGTGGAAGATGACCTGGTCTGGATAATAGGAGGCCGAGGTGGTGGGGAAGGAGCATCGGGTTGTGGCGCCCCCTGTGTATCCTTTCCAGGTTGGCCCTCGAGGAGTTGGAGAAGGGGGGTCAGGGGTTTTCTCTTGAGTCCTATTTCGGCTTGAGAAGAGGTGCCTATTGATGACAATTCCGCCTCGGACAAGGCTGGGTCACCTATATCACCAGAAGGATCCTCGGATTGGTAGACTAGGTCAAAAACCCCAAATCCGTCCTCGGGCCGGTCTAGCTCGCCTTTGTCCTCTGCTACTTGATGAGACGAGGAGGGGCCCACCGGTGGGATGTTCACAAGAATAGATGGTTCCTGGGAAATATGGAATCCTGTCTCAACCACGGTAATTTTTGGAAGCCAAGGACGGCTGGCGCTGATCACGTGCCTTGCGTCCGCAAATGACTTCTGAACAAGGGGGTACCCTAATATCTTGTGAGTAGCTTGGACTTGACCATCTCCGTCATTTACAAAAACTGCTGCTTGCAAGACAGTCTCCAAGTCCACCCGGTTGACTAAGTGAAAATGCCGTGTGTAGGCGTGTAGATCTACAAAAAGACAAACACGTATGCATGGTTAGTTACCGAACAACATTAGATTAGAATGGCGTAAAGGGTCATCCCCCTTCCATTCCCAGTACCCCACCTGGTTCTCCTTCTACTATGGGGCACAGATCGCCATCGTGCCATTCACCAGAGACGATAAGGAAATCTTTGTTCAGTCCCTTGTTGGAGTCAGGGAGGCACTGGATTAACCGAACCCTTTCGTCCCTCGACTTCATGTAGTAGATTTTTCCCTTCAATTTTTGGAGGTTATAGCACCAGTTCACGTCATGATAGGTCAGTCTTAACCCCATCTTCTCGTTTAAAGCATCCACGCAACCCAGAATTCTAAAAACGTTGCCGGCGCACTGGGTGGGGGCTAAACGGAAGTGCCTGAGGTAACCCCTCGTCACTGGCCCCATAGGGATTCTTATACCCCCCCTCTACAAAGGCGAGGACGGGAATTACTACCGCGCCCGTTTCCCTCTTATAGTGTCATTCCCCCATCTTACAGTGCTTCAGGCTTACGTTGGGGGGAATCCTATAATCAACGATGAACTTATTCATCGCCTCTTCAGTATCGACTAATTTCCTCAGTCTCAATTTAGTAATCTCTGTGATTTACTAAACAAACCCAACACGCGACGGGAGAAGAAAGGGAGCCAAAGAGAAATAAACCCAGAAAAGAAAAAGCACGATTTAATGGAGGTAGGGAACTTACATAAAAGAAGAATTACGCTTCGGATAGGCTTTTTGTGCTTGAGATAGACTTGAATTTGGGCGAAAGTTCAGATGAACCCAGAATATACGTGCTAGAACTCTTAAGTGCAGAACTGAAGAGACGGATCCATCCCAAAAAATCTTTTATACTTTCTAGGGTAACTGCACACCTTTTCCCGCCCATAAAGACCAAGGGATCACCACCGTTCGATTTCCATCATACCGTAGAACGTGGGGAACACAAAGCCACCCGTATTTAATGAGGCCACGTTTCGCCTTCCAAGGGCTCTAGGAACGTGTCTCGGGCAGATGAAAAGTCTCGGGAACCGATAGGTGACAAGGATTGGCAGGCATTGGCAGATATCTGATGTCATCAAAACCCTCCTATTCGTCCGAGGAGACGGATAACAGAATTTTGAGGGGCTATTGTGGGTTCCGGAAGTTTAGAATCCGGCCCAAACTCTATCTGGGCCCAGGGCCCGTGCCGAGGATGTCGTGTGCCGAGGACGAATGATCGAAGGCCGAGGTGTCAAAGGGAATGGCTGAGGACTACCCTGTCCTCGGCACTCCAGGACTTCAATGGGAAGATCAACGTCTTGGTGAAGGCTATCCCCAAACAGCCCCTTGAAGGGAATGTGAGTGGAATAGGGCCCACATGGAGGTACAATGCGAAATAGGTTCAAGGAAAATACATCCCCTCCACATTAAATGCACCGGCCAACATCCTGATCATGTTAATGAGAAAAGACGCTTGGACGGTGTAACTTCGATCCTCGCGACTAAACAGAAAAGTAAGAGGGGACAGCTGATGGGACAGGTACAGAAGTAAGCACCTGCCTGACCAACAAATGGAGGGATAGGATCAACCAAGAGGGACTATATAATGTAAAAGTGAGTACGCCAAAGGGGGCGGGGAAAAATGGCCAAAAACCAGAGCCTCCCAGCCCGCCTCTAGGAGAAAGAATCCAGGGGTGAAGACGACTTAACCATGCATGGATATCACGAAAAACCCACCGCTTGGTGACCAAGGCCTAGCCTTTCAAACCTATGCTCTACAAATGATATTGTTTAGGCTTTTTTCCGTGTGAACCCAATACTGTTACGGTTCATTACGAAATCGTGTCCTTACATCCACCATAGTGTGTGTGTATATATATATATATATATGTACTAGCCTCTAAGTACACACGTTGCGCCTGCTCAGAGGCTTTTCTATTTTTTTGGTAAAAGTTAATAATTTGTATTTATTATAATAATAAAAAAGCTAAATTTTAGGGAATAAAAAGATAAACGTGAAGAGAAAAAAAAATCCTAAATTTTAGGAGTTCTCCTTTTGAATTCAAAATAAAATTTGTTATTTGACATTTATAACTCTATTTTTAAAAGAAGTTATCCTTCATTAATGAGGATATTTTTTAATCATATAAAAGTCAAGTTTAAAGAGTGAAATCCTCTTATATATAGTGTGTATATATATATATATATAAAGTTTAAAATCATAATAACTATTGATGACGTCGAAAATTGTCACCAATGGGTCACACCGTACTCGCGGCTCAAAATTGAACCTGCACGACAAAAACGATCGAAAGAAAACCTTTAGAGAGCACCGGTGTGGGGCCGGCCAAATACTCTCCAAAGGTCAAGTCAGAATTCGTCTCTTTACTCTAGAGTGTTAGGGAGGGTCAATTTTTCCTACCTTGATTTGCGTGAATGTTACTCCTTTTATAGTAATAGAGAGCTGGTTTTTCTTCTTGACTTCCAGATCTTTCCAATGTGGGATTCTGATACAATTTCCCTTATTGGATCTTAGGGCTTTTCTAGGCAATAGAGATTTCGGATCATGGGCCCTTACTACACCTGTGAGCGAGGGGCCTTTGAGGTGCGTGGGACCATCTTTACACAGGCCCAACAGTTTTAATCCGTCCGGCCCATTAAGGTCGGCCCATCAGATTATTTTATCACCTTCAGTTGCCCCCTTCACCCCAATGGTCCGTCTGCTTTAGGCCAAGGATCAATGGGGTGACGATCGTAATGTAGGGGTATGACGGGTACTTTTTTATGACGGAATGCACCCCCATCCGTCGACGCGTACTGACAGGTTGTCAGCATTTATTGAGCATGCCACGTGTCATCCTCTAATTGGCCGTTGTATAGGATCGAAGCGTCGCTTCGTCTTCCGTGCATCTTCTATATATATATAAGGCATCTCAATCTCTCATTTTCGCATTTCCAAACAGAAAACGTCTGTCAGAGCGAACCGTCAACTTTGTCAGAACAATCCGTCGAGTACTGATAACGACCAATTACCACAACCGTCACCCGTCCGCCGTCAGGTGTGGTAAGTATTTACTTTAATTTCATATTCAAGTTACATTTTCGTCCAAGCATTGTTGATAGGCTTACTATACCCGTCAATGCTCTCAAACCCGTCAAGTCTTAGGTTTCATCATTAATTGTAGGAAATGTCTAGTGCGTCAAGTAACCAGTCGGTGGTTCGTGACGGGACGGAATACGAGAATGTATACCCGTCCGGTCATAAAGACCGAGATAGTCCCGGCGAAGATAGGAGTCCGTCTGCATCCTCTTCGTCCTCAACAAGTGAGGATGTGGAGATAGTTGAGATAGAGGGTCCTGCTGACGACGAGAATCAAGCACTGGAGTCCGTTGTAGGTGCTGATGGACTAAGGCAGTTCATCATGTTACCAGAGTGGACAGTGCATAGGTTCACATCTGTCATCAAGGAGAGACATTTCAGTACATTTAGAACGAATTTCCAGATTCTAGATTACATTCCCATCCGTCTACCCTACGTGTCGGAGAAATGTTATTATGACGGGGTAGAAGGAGTTGGAGTGGACGAGCAGGTGTTGAAGGCAGGACTTCGGTTCCCGCTCTCTACACTCCATAGGGAACTCTTGCATTATCTGGGACTGTCCGTCACCCAGATTTCTCCGAACGCCTGGAGGGTCTTCATAGCAATGGAGATTCTCTATGGTGCAATGTCAGATGGAGAAAGGAGATTGACGGTTCGTGAATTTCTTCACTGTTACCGTCCTGATGAGATTGATAGATCAAGGGGGTTGTACCGTTTTGCTAGTCGAAGTCCCCTGTTGAAGATTATCTTCGAGACCCCAGACTCAAATAGAGACTGGAAGAGTCGCTACTTCTTCCTAGAGGGTGACAAGTGGATGAACCATCCAAGGGAGACGGAGTACATGCCCGTCGATACAACATGGGGAATAATAAACCAATTACGTATGCACCCGTCTTGCTTGTCCCCTTTTTTTTTCCGTCCACTTTTATGTGCGTATTTTGACCGTCTCTATTTGCAGGTAGACGGCGCCCGCAGGTCAGCCTTGAGGAATTTAGTTTCCTTGAAAAGATTTGCAGAAAAATCTAAGCCGGAAGAAAGGACCTGGGCTAAGTTAGTGAATCCAAAGACAATACACTGGTATTGTGACGGTCCAGAACCTACCCGGGAGGCCATTGCATACGACGAAAGAATACACAAACGTGAGTCCGTCGACTTTGACTCTTGAAATTGGAATTTTATTTTAGAGAAAAAAATCTTCATCCGTCCTGTATTACAGAAATGGACGACGCCAAGAGAAGGGCCATGATAAAATCTCTCGCCGTCGAGCAAAAGAAGACGGGTGAGATCGTGGTTCCCAATGCGCCGGGGTCATCGGCTAAGAGGAAGCAGCACCCAAAATATGACCGTCCACCCAAGCAGCCGAAGGTGTCAATGGAACCCGTGGTGGGCTTGATGGCTGAGGGTGCTAAGACCGTCACCCAAGTTAAACATGGGTCCGGTAAGGGCCTAATGCATGCCCTACCCGTCAACGAGGAGAAGCCCCCTCCCCTACTCCGTGACGACTCGAAGTTTGCATTGGAGAAGCTGTCGTCGATAATTTCTGCAGAAGATTACGAGGACCTGGGGAACCATTCGACGGAGGCAATGGGGGAGACGGGGTTATTCGCCGTCGGACAGGTAACCTTTCTTTATCCTTCAGTGTATGTCCGTCTACTCCTTTGTTTCATATTTAACACTTAACTCTGTTTATTTCAGTCTTTGGTTATGATGAAGGGCTTGATGGACCGTTGCCTCAACCGTGAGGCGACTCTGGAACGGGTACGGTCCAAAGCTGGGCAGACGGAGGAGGAGCTTAGCCAGCTACACAAGTGGAAGTCCACAATGGAGCAGAAATTCGAACTCTCTGAAGAGACGAGAAAAGAGCTTGAACAGAGGACGGAGGAAGCTGGGAAGGCCTTGAAGGGTAAAGACGATGAATTGAAGGATTTGAAGAAGAAACTCCGTCATGCCAGGGATGACGCCGTCAAAGAGTATCGTGACTCGGAGGCTTTGCTGAAAGAGCTGGGGGGATCGTTCCTTCAGGGCTTTGACGATGCACTCCGTCAGATAAAAAAGGCCTACCCCGATCTGGACGTGTCCATGATTACACTCACTGATCAAGATCAGACGTCTGCTCTGCCCGTCGCCTCAGAAAACACGGAGGACCTCTTTAGAGACGATGCAGCCCAGGGTGACGGAGAGTCCGCTGTGCCGAATGAGGTTCCTGTTGCCGACCCCAAGAAAGCAGACTAACTCTTGTAATTGTTGAGGAGTATCCGTTCCCTTTTTATATATTGTTAATACGTTGTAGACGATTTGTTTTAAGTTTGATTTTGTACTGAACAATATTTTTCATTCATTGTCTCTTCATTATTGTTATCTGTTAAGGATTTTTCTCTCCGTCTACATGTATGTAAAGTGTTAATTTGGACAAACTGGTCTGTTGATCAGTCCACTTCGTGGTCGTTTTAGAACCGTCCGTGTTGGGAGCATTATAATTTCAGCCGTTTTTATGGTCCGTCCACTTTTGTGGGTAGCTTTTTAACGAGTCGATGATCCGTTCGCCATGTGGTGGTCGTACCGTCCAATTTATGGACTTATAAAATTACTCACCGTTTACGGTGATCCGTCCACTTTGTGGCGGCTGTCCCGTCCGCTTTATGGACTTATAAAATCTATTCACCGTTTTGGGCGAACCGTCCACTTTGAGGCGGCTATACCGTCCAATTTATGGACGTGTATAATTGCTCACCGTTTTGGTGAGCCGTCCAATTTATGGACTTATAAAATTTATTCACCGTTTACGGTGACCCGTCCACTTTTGTGGCGGCTATAGGTGACCCGTCCACTTTGTGGCGGCTATCCACTTTATGGACTTGTATTATTCTCACCGTTTTGGTGATCCGTCCAATTTCTGGACCTGTAGAGTTTTTACCGTTTTGGGTGACCCGTCCACTTTGTGGCGGCGATAGGTGACCCGTCCACTTTGTGGCGGCTATACCGTCCACTTTATGGACTTGTATTATTCTCACCGTTTTGGTGATCCGTCCAATTTCTGGACTTGTAGAATTTTTTACCGTTTTGGGTGACCCGTCCACTTTGTGGCGGCGATAGGTGACCCGTCCACTTTGTGGCGGCTATACCGTCCACTTTATGGACTTGTATTATTCTCACCGTTTTGGTGTTCCGTCCAATTTCTGGACTTGTAGAATTTTTTACCGTTTTGGGTGACCCGTCCACTTTGTGGCGGCTATAGGTGACCCGTCCACTTTGTGGCGGCTATACCGTCCGCTTTATGGACTTGTATTCTCACCGTTTTGGTGATCCGTCCAATTTATGGACTTGTAGAATTACTCACCGTCTTGGGTGTTCCGTCCACTTTGTGGACTTTATTTTGAGTCTGCCCATCTTGTGGACTTCCTGTTATCATCCCTGTAAGATGTTATCATCACTTTAGGATGATCTGGCCGTCTCATGGACTTATAACTAGCATTCGTTAACTTTCAGGACAATTGTAATGACATCCAAGTAGAAGAAGATCATAATTGTATCTAATTATAGAGATGCGGAAAGGAAAAGTGCCTGCCCCTTTGGGCTTAAAAAAGGCACGACAAGATTGTAGCAAGAGAAACACAGTTTAAAGAAAAAAAAACTTATAAGTAGTTAATAAAAGCCAAATGGAAAATTGGTTGCGTTCGCCGTGTTACTATCACTGGTAGTATTTCCTCAAATGCTCGGCATTCCATGGATGCGGTAGCTTCTCCCCCTCTGTAGTCTCCAGGTGGTATGTTCCTTTCCTTTTCCATGCCGTGACTCTGTAAGGTCCTTCCCAGTTGGGGCCGAGTTTTCCCTGTGTAGGGTCTCTAGCTGCACCCATGACCCTCCTGAGTACAAGGTCTCCTACTTGGAAGTCTCTGTGTCGGACCCGGGAGTTGTAATGTCTAGCCATGCGATCCTGGTATCTCGCGATCCTTTGCTCCGCAGCCGACCTTACCTCATCTATCAGGTCCAGCTGTAGCCTCATAGATTCGTCGTTCCTGCCTTCGTCATGGTTGTGAACCCTGTAACTTGTGAGGCCAATTTCTGCGGGGATGACCGCCTCGCTCCCGTATGTCAGTCGGAATGGCGTCTCTCCTGTCGGAGTTCTCGCCGTTGTCCTGTATGCCCACAGTATGCATGGTAATTCTTCGGGCCATATTCCCTTTGCCCCCTCGAGCCGAGTCTTGATAATCTTTAGCAGGGATCGGTTCGTGACTTCAACCTGGCCATTGGCCTGAGGATGGGCGGGCGATGAGTAGTGGTTTTTTATTCCCAGCTGTGTACAGAAATCCCGGAAGTGGCCGTTGTCGAACTGCCTCCCGTTATCCGAGACAAGGACTCTAGGAATACCAAACCTGCATACGATGCACCGCCAAATAAAACTTCTAATGTTCTTTTCTGTAATGGTGGCCAAGGCTTCCGCTTCTACCCATTTTGTGAAGTAGTCAATACCCACTACCAAGAACTTTAGCTGCCTTACCGCCGTTGGGAAGGGTCCCATGATATCCAGTCCCCACTGAGCGAACGGCCATGGAGCCGTCATAGGGGTCAGCTCCTCAGCTGGCTGTCCGATAAAATTGCTGAACCTCTGGCATTTGTTGCAGCTTTTAATGTAAGACTCGGCATCCTTCTGCATGGTTGGCCAGTAGTACCCGGCTCGCACCAGTTTGTGCACCAACGACCGCGATCCAGAATGGTTCCCGCATATCCCTTCGTGTACTTCCCTCATTACGTAGTTTGCCTCTTCATCCCCGAGGTATCTTAGATAAGGGCGGGAGAAACCTCTCTTGTAAAGAATGTCTTTTATCAAGACGAATCTTGTCGCTTGGACCTTCAGCTTCCTCGCTGCCTCCTTTTCTTGTGGCAGTAACCCGTCCTTCAAGTATGAAGTTATTTGTGTAGTCCAGTTTCTTTCGGAGCGTATCTCCTGCGTATTGTCGGGGTCTATTAGTGGAAAGAGTTGAACAAAGGAAAGTACATTACCCGGTGTCATCACATGTTCTGCTGAAGCGGCTTTAGCTAGCCGATCGGCGAGCTCATTCTCTCCCCTGGGGATTTGGACGACCGTCGCTTTTAGCCCGTCGACTCTCGTCCTCACTTGACCAAGATATCTCTTCAGTCTTTCCCCCTTGCATTCATAGTCTCCGTTTACTTGATTGGTCACGACCTGAGAGTCGCAATGAACGGCCACACTTTCAGCTCCGGCGGCTTTGGCTAGGTCGAGTCCTGCCGCCACCGCTTCGTATTCTGCTTCATTGTTGGTAACGGGGAAGTCGAGACGGACCATACATTCGATCTTGTCTCCCTCGGGTGTCAGCAACACTATGCCGGCCCCTCCAATTCGCCGATTGGATGACCCGTCGGTGTAGATGCTCCACTTGGGGGGTTCTTCTGCCCCCTCGTCCTCGTTACGCGTAAACTCTGCTATGAAGTCGGCTACTGCCTGTCCTTTAATGGCCACCCGCGGACGGTACTTGATATCAAACTCACTCAATTCTATTGCCCACAGCGTCAGTCGACCTGCGGCTTCAGGATTACTCAGTGCCCTTCGTAAGGGCTTGTCGGTCATTACGTTCACGGTATGGGCTTGAAAGTAGGGTTTGAGCTTGCGAGCCGCAGTGACCAATGCGAAAGCGAGTTTCTCCATAGGTTGGTATCTTTCTTCGGCACCGCGGAGTGCCCGGCTGGCGTAGTATACAGGCTTTTGTGCATTATCCTCTTCTCTAATCAAGGCCGCGCTGACGGCGACAGGGGAGACAGCCAAGTAGAGGAAAAGTTCTTCACCGGGTTGCGAGGGGCTCAATAGGGGTGGTGAAGATAGGTATGCCTTCAATTCCTCGAACGCTCGCTGACACTCGTCCGTCCACTCGAAGGATTTCTTCAATGTTCGAAAGAAGGGCAGGCACTTGTCCGTGGCTCTCGACACGAATCTATTTAATGCCGCTATCTTGCCGTTAAGGCTTTGTATCTCCTTCACATTTCGCGGGGGGGCCATTTCTACTATGGCTCGGATTTTGTCCGGGTTAGCTTCAATCCCCCTCTGGGATACCATGAACCCTAGGAATTTGTCTGCCGTTACGCCGAATGCGCACTTTCCTGGATTGAGTTTCATGTTGTAGGATCGAAGCGTACCGAACGTTTCCTTAAGATCTTCCAGGTGGTCTTCCTCCTGCCGGCTCTTTACCAGTATGTCGTCGACATAGACTTGAACATTCCTCCCGATTTGCTGCGCGAACATCTTGTTCATTAGCCTTTGGTATGTTGCCCCCGCATTCTTCAGGCCGAATGGCATTACTTTGTAACAGAATAGTCCTTGGCTGGTTACGAACGAAGTCTTTTCTTGATCGGCCTCGTGCATGCGGATCTGGTTATAACCCGAGAAAGCGTCCATAAAGCTTAATAGTTGGTGTTGTGCCGTCGAGTCTACTAGGACGTCGACTCTTGGAAGGGGATAGCTATCTTTAGGGCACGCTTTGTTAAGATCGGTGAAATCCACACACATCCGCCACTTGCCGCTCGCTTTCTTCACCATTACCACATTCGCCAGCCAATCGGGATAGTAGACTTCCCTGATGAAGCTTGCCTCTTGGAGTTTGCGGACCTCTTCCGCTATTGCTTGGTCTCGTTCCGGTGCGAACACTCTCTTCTTTTGTCGGACGGGTGGAAATGAGGGCAATACATTCAATTTGTGCACCATGACCGAGGGATTGATTCCCGGCATATCGTCATGGCTCCAGGCGAACACATCCTTATTGCTTCTCAAGAAAGCTACGAGCTCTTGACGGATTGCGGGTTTCGCAAGCGTTCCGATTTTGGTTGTTCTGTCCGGATTGGAACTGTCGAGGGTGATCTCCTCGAGCTTCTCTGTAGGTTCCGCCACCGTTCGGTGCTCTTCTATGTTCAAGGCCTAGATTTGGTCTTGTATCTCCATCATAGCTACGTAGCATTCTCGTGCGGCAACTTGACTTCCGCGTAGCTCTCCTACCCCGTACTCCGTTGGGAACCTGATCATTAGGTGGTAAGTTGATGTTGCCGCCTTCCACGAGTTGAGCGTAGGTCGTCCAAGAATAGCATTGTAGGCGGACGAGCAATCGACCACCAAGAATGTCACGTTCCTGGTGATTTGTTGGGGATAATCTCCTACTGTCACCGGCAACGTTACCGAGCCCAAAGGGAATACCCTACTCCCTCCGAAACCAACGAGCGGGGCGTCCGTCGGTATTAGCAGCTCCCTGTCAATCCTCATTTGCTGGAATGCTGGATAGTACAAGATATCAGCCGAGCTGCCGTTGTCGATCAACACTCGGTGCACGTTGTAGTCTCCTGTCCGCATACTGACGACGAGGGCATCGTCGTGTGGATGGTGTAGGCGCCGTGCATCCTCTTCCGTGAACCCAACAATAGGGCTTTCCCTGTCTGCTATCCTCGGCACTCTGCCCGTCAACTGGACGTTCTGTACCATCCGAAGGTATGTTTTGCGAGCCTTCTTTGACGATCCGGTCGCAGTAGTTCCTCCGATTATCATTCTTATGTCTCCTATTGGGGGTCTTGGTCGCTCGTTTTCTCGGCGGAGTTGTTGTTCCTGCGGGGGTTGGTCCGTTCTCCCCTTGTTGACGAACTTCTGCAGCTTCCCTTGTCGGATAAGTGCTTCGATTTGCTGCTTCAAGTCGAAGCAGTCGGCCGTGTCGTGGCCGTGGTCACGATGAAAGCGGAAATATTTGTCTCTGGACCTTTTGCTGGGGTCACTCTTCAGCTTTCCTAGGAACGTCAGGGACCCTTCGTCCTTAATCTGCATTAGGACTTGGTCAATCGGCGCGTTTAGCGGGGTGAAACTTGTGAACCTTCCGCCCATGGGTTTTGGACGTCTGTCCTCCCTTCGGTCTCCCATCCTTCCTTTCTTCCTCCCCTGGTCCTGTCGGGAATCCTCCTGTCTGTCTCTTTTCTTGGGTCTATCTTCTCGCGATAATAGTGCGTCCTCAGCGTTCATATATTTGGTAGCCCTGTAAAGCACCTCCGACATGGTCTTGGGGTCGTTTTTGTATAGGGAGAACAAAAACTTACCCCCCTTCAGCCCATTTGTGAATGCTGCTACCAATATCTTGTCGTCGGCTTCGTCGATCGAGAGCGCCTCCTTATTGAAGCGTGATATGTAGGCCCGCAGCGTCTCCTCCTCTCGCTGCTTGATATTCATTAAACAAGCCGTCGATTTTCTATACCGATGTCCTCCGATGAAGTGAGTAGTAAATTGAGCACTTAGTTCCTTGAAGGTGCTGATGGAGTTGGGTGCTAGTCGGCTGAACCAAATCCTTGCTGCGCCCTTCAAGGTAGTAGGAAAGGCCCTGCACATAATCGCGTCTGCCACTCCCTGGAGATGCATCAGGGTCTTGAAGGTCTCTAGGTGATCTAGAGGGTCCTTGACTCCGTCATAACAATCCATACTCGGCATGCGGAACTTATTCGGCAGGGGGAAGGAGTTGACGGTTGTCGTGAAGGGCGAGTCAGTCCGGTTGACAAGGTCGTCAAGATCACTTGACACTCGACCCTTGAGAGCATTCATCATTACATCAATCTGTTCCTTAATCGCCTGCATCTCCACGACGATGGATTGTGGAGCTGTATCCGTCGGAGTAGGGATGTTAATGTCCCGTCGCACTGGTCTGCTCGGGGCGTTACTCTCCTGCTGTCCGTCCTGATCTCTCCTTTCAGCGCTGGTCCCTTCTTGATCCGCTCCTTGGTTATTGACCGCCGCATTCTTTTGTTTCAGCTGCTCTTCTAGGTCGTTGTTTTGTTTGGTTAGGCGCTCCACGGCTGCGGCGAGCGTCCTGACCTGTTTCTCAAGGGCAGTTGTAGGGGCTTCTTCTTGAACGTCATTCGTGGTTGCCATTGAGCGAGTGAGTACCATGTAACTCTTTTGTCTAGGAAACGATTAAGTGTTATTCGATTCCCACAGACGGCGCCAACTGATGACGTCGAAAATTGTCACCAATGGGTCACACCGTACTCGCGGCTCAAAATCGAACCTGCACGACAAAAACAATCGAAAGAAAACCTTTAGAGAGCACCGGTGTGGGGCCGGCCAAATACTCTCCGAAGGTCAAGTCAGAATTCATCTCTTTACTCTAGAGTGTTAGGGAGGGTCAATTTTTCCTACCTTGATTTGAGTGAATGTTACTCCTTTTATAGTAATAGAGAGCTGGTTTTTCTTCTTGACTTCCAGATCTTTCCAATGTGGGACTCTGATACAATTTCCCTTATTGGATCTTAGGGCTTTTCTAGGCAATAGAGATTTCGGATCATGAGCCCTTACTACACCTGTGAGCGAGGGGCCTTTGAGGTGCGTGGGACCATCTTTACACAGGCCCAACAGTTTTAATCCGTCCGGCCCATTAAGGTCGGCCCATCAGATTATTTTATCACCTTCAACTATCATAGAGCTAAGGCTTTCAAGTAATTTAAACATATATTGGGATGTGCATACTAACTCAAATGAATGTGTATTTTTAATTAAACACATGACATATTTAAAAATCATATGGTTTCTTTAAATGACTCGTTAAGTAATTTAAACAAATACCAATGGTCATTTAAATTGCTCTTATAATGAGTTGCAGGAAATTCTTCTTATCCGACTCTTTGGGAGTAACACATAGCTTCATCCCTAAAGATTTTAAAAGACCTCTTACCTTTTAAAATTTAGTAAAAATTTATATACTATTTCTTTTTCTTTTTTTGGATCATATAAGTTCTATATCTTAATTAAGTCAAAAGCTTAGTAGCTCAACTAATTGACACATTTTGATATTTTTAACGAAGACATATATGATTCAAATGGCCTCCCTCTCTCAACTATCGATGTATTAAAAAATATATATCTTATTAAATTCAATCACATGATTATATTAACCAATATGAACATATAGTTCAATCTAATTAAATAAATTTTTTTTTTTTAAAAAAAAAAAAAACCTAAAAAAACAGTAACTCACCTGCACTTGCTGGCTCATACTATAATAGTTAGTAACCATGTGATGATTCAAGGAATCATCTTTACGTAGTTTGAAAAATAAGGCTCTGTTTGGTACACAAGTTCAAATATGTGTTTTTAGTTTTTAAATAACATTACATATATTTTTGCACACTTTTTCACCTACATTTATTTTTAAAAAAATTAAAAACGGTTATTTAAACATACATATCATATAAGCCCAAACTTTTTTTTTTGTTAATATATCATATAAACTATTAAAATAATACAGATAAATAGTTTTATAAATCTTCACAGTAAAAAAAAAAAAAAAAAAAAAAAAAAAAAAAATAAATCGATATAGACCCAAACCTTTCCAGAATGCCACCGTCGTTTGCTACCATGAGTTTATTGTCGGCAAGGATTTGACTAAGAGATCCCCCAACCTCCTTTTTTTGTCTTGCTGTCTTGCATTTCAAATTTTCAATGACCACAAAAATACAATGAAACAGAATGCAAATACATTACATGGAATCATGGATGTCATTATTGTCATTGGCCCCACACTTTTTACTCCAGAAATCGTCTATCAAGGATCAACCTCTATGATGTGAAATTCCATCTCACTCTTTTTGTATGGAAGCCCTAACCACATCTATGATCTATCATATTTATAATCGTATATATGGTGTCAGCATTCAATTCTATCGTATTTAGTCTTCTAAATTTGTCATGTTTAATATATTGTTCTAAGAGATCCATTTCACAAATTTCAGCTATTTTGTCCAAGCACTTACAAATTTAGTAAGTTCATGTTTGGATCTAAGAAGACAAGGATTTGAATTTATAATAACACTTTCGTTAAAATTATTCCAATCAATTTTTTTTTAATGTGAATTTCAGTCAAGTTTTGATTATACATAAAGGTTTAGGTAGAACTTGGAAGTTTATGACCTCAACGGATAACATATACACAAAATTAGATGATAATAATAATAATAATAATAATAATAATAATAATTATTATTATTATTATTATCATCATCAAGAAGAAGACATGTGCTCTTTGGGCGTGGCCTGTTGATAAGAGTCTCAAACTTGGCCATATCTGCGAGTCAAGAAGTTGCCAAGTTCGAGTTGTGCGTTTTGCAAAAATGTTGTGCCATGACGCGAATAGCCCTAATGTGCTCAGGGGTGCCCCATGCCATCAATAACGGGTTTAAGTGGGCCGAATCAATGATTACACGCATCAGGCCATTTTTTGTTCATAAAAATAAATAAAAAATCAAGAAGAAGACACGTTTTCTATTTTTTTTTTTTTTTTGTGGGGGGAAGTATTTTTACTAAGTAATGAGTACGGTGCCCACGAGGCATCCACCATAGTATGCACTTCTCGTAGTGAAAATTCTATTTGGGCTGGCTTTCCAAACAATTAGAGCAAAATCAATAATATACATAATTGAATGTTGTTAGAGCATCCCCAGCAGTGGAGCTAAATATTTAACTATTTAGCTCCACCAAAAATTACTTTATCTATTTTACCTATACATATGCTGTAGCAGTGGATCTATTTTAGCTTTCAACACAGTAAAATAATATAAACATCACAATAAAATATTATAACCACTACAATAAAATAATATATCCCACTCTCCAAAAAATCCAACCACAACCACAACCACTACCACTATCACCACCACCACCATCAATCCACAGCAGGAAGAAGAAAAAAAAAAAAAAAAAAAAAAAAAAAAACCAAATCTCCAATCTTTTTCCATAGCCACACCAACAGTCCACAATAGGAAAAAAAAAAAAAAAAAAAACCCAAATCTCCTATCTTTTTCCTCAGCCGCCGCCACCACCACCACCACCACCAGTCCACAACCAAAAAAAAAAAAAAAACCCACCACGAGCAAGCACTCCGATCACGTCAACGAGCTGGGTCAGCAAAAGGGGTGGATTGGCAGCAGACCAGAGTTGAGAGAGTGAGAGGCCGGAGTGAGAGAGTGAGAGACTGGAGTGAAAGAGTGATGTTCAGAGATGAGAGAGAGAGAGAGAGAGAGAGAGAGAGAGGGGCATTATTTTAATCAACCGGTTTATTAAAATAATATATTTTTTTTTGCTCTCATGAACAGTGCACATATATTTTTAGATGTGTACTATAACAGTGGAGCTAAAATTTTTAGATTTAGCCCCACTACTGAGCATCATTTTAGCAGCAATGTAGCTAAAATATAGCAATATAGCTACACTACAGACCTTGATTGTTGTTCCACTTTCCATCTCAAATTGCATTTGGCTCTAACTCATGAAAAAGCAAAAGGGCCGCAATGAAATTCCTCATGTTAATCTGCCATAAAATACGGCCCGGAATCTCTTCTCAAATTTCACATCAATTTTAACATGTAGAATGCATTGAACCACTGAGTAGAGTGCTATAGAATAGGATTCTAATTTCTAATACCTAAATATATTTTTAGAAAATTCAGATTGAATATAAGTAAATGCATTTGACCAAGTAGGATAGCTTTTTTTATATACCCCTAGGCTGTTGTTCAGTCTCAAAAGATTTGTTTGGTGTGGGATAAAGTTTGAGTTCAATTTTCTCTAGTGACAATTTGAGGTTGTTCAATTTTTAAGATTATTACTACTTACTATTTGATTCTATTATGACCATAATGTAATCGAGGTAGGCTAAAACTCATATCATTTGAGACTGTCTACAAATCTTCCACTTCAAATTTCTGATTGTGGAGTCATTTAGGCCTATAAACTCATTGATTTATGGATTAGAATCACTACATTCAAGTATAATTAGCATGTGATTCTAGTTAGCTCAATTGGTAAAATCTCTGATGGGTGAATAAGAGATTTGTGGTTCAATTCCTGCCTACACCAAAAACCAATTGAAATCTTGGTCTGATAATAAAGAGCTATTATCAGAAGTGAACGTCATAGGTTGAAACCCTCTAAAAAAAGTATAATTAGCTTGATTAATCTCCCTCCAATTACCATTTTTCATGGAGCTGCAAAAACAAAATAGAGAAAAAAAATGGAAAATTAGAACTTATCCCCCCTAGTTTAGTTCTATCATAATTTAATTAACAAACTTTTAATTACTATGTGTGATGCTAAATTGTTTGGATTAAAATGAAATTGTTACAATAATTTTCAAATTAATAGATTTTGTGTTTCGTTGATAGAATTTTAAATACAATTTACCCTCTTTTGTTTTGATCATATCACACTTTAGTCCATACAACTTTTTAATTGTTATATTTTAAACATTTAAACTTTTTTTATTAATATAAATTCATTAAAGGATCTTTGGATACTAAAAGTTTTATTTTTGTCCAAATTTATGGATGTAATATAACAATTAAAAACTTGGAGAAGAAATTGTAGCCACAAGTTTCAAGTTCAATTGCCTTAATAAAAACTTCGATGTCCAAAACTCACAACAAAGGAAACATAAGGTGATGTTTGGATAAAGAGAGTTTTGAGTGATATCATTCTGTTTTCATAACTCATGATCCAAAACTGGTGGGGTCTACGGAAGAGCACTTGTTTGGACTTCATGACTCATGATCCGTGACTCAGTTTCCATCACTCAATTCTCTGATTTTTGAGTTATGAGTTATGGAAACTAAAAACACATTTTAGCTGTTTTCAGTTTTCATAACTCATAACTCAATGACATTTTTGTAATTAAACACACATGGAGGGACCCACAGCCGCACCTTTTGACCTTTGACTCTTTTTTTTTTTATTCCTTTCTTCTCCTGGGTTCGGTCTTCTTCTTCTTCCTTTTCATTTTTTTTTTCATTGGTTTGGTCTTCAGTTCTTCCTTTTTTTCTTTTTCTTTTTTTTTTTTTTTCACTGGTTTGGTTTCAATTCCTCTTTTCTTCTTTCTTCTTCTTCTTCTTTTTTTTTTTTTTTTTTTCTTCACTAGGTTCGGGTTTCTAGGTTTCTTCTTCTTCTTCATTTTTTTTTTCACTGGGTTCGGTGAGTTTGGGTACTAGGGGTTGAAGGGAAAAAAAAAAAGTAAAAGCTGCACAAGGTACAGGTATGGGGCCCACAAATAGTTGAAAAATATTGAGTGATGGTGCCAAACGGGGTGGGGTGTTTTAAATGATGAGTGATGAAAACTGAGTGATGAGTGACCATTTTTTTAAACCAAACAAGGCCTAAGTGACAATTTTACTCGCTTTTAATAAAAATTTCTTCTTCTCTCCCTCCCCCTCCTCCAATTCAAAAAAGTGCAATAGTATTAAGATATGAAGAATTGTAGATTTTTTTTTTTCACCATTAATGATGTGAAAATATCCAATATATGTATGGATGCTCTCAATAATGTTAAAGATTGATTGATGTTTGTTAGCCAATCTTTATCTTGCGTATAATGCAATGGAACCGTGCAAGTTGTTTTGCAATTGTACTCTTAATTGGATTATTAAAAGTGAGGTAAATGGAGTAACTCATACTCTAGTTCATCAAGTCAAACTCGTTAATAGGACTAGAAAGACTCAATTTCTTGCTTGGTTTAATGTAAGTATGACTTTATTATCCCAAAAAATGAAAAAAGAAAAGAAGAAAATTATCAATGTGCCTTACACTCTTACTCTTGCACCAAGCTGCGCTGACTTCAGTCTTCAGCCAACCCCAACTGACCCAAGTCCTCCGAAGTCAACAAACTATCCATTTATAACCAAAGCAAAGATTGGTCCCAAAACAAAAGTACACATTTCCCAACAGATAAAAATTGCAAACCAAAGTACCAAACCAGTGATTCTCATTAATTAAAAAAAAATAAAAAGAAGAAAAAGTGCCAAACCACTAATTGAGCATGGGGCGGCGAGAGAAATTATTGTTTTACTCTCTCTCTCTCTCTCTCACTACACGTTCTGATCTACCAATCACTTTATCACTCTCTTTTGGGACTTTCGTCGAACACATTGAAAGCACTTTGAGAAGAGAAAGACAGAGAGGGAGATAGAACGATGTCGCTTCGACCCAGTTCGCGGACGGAGGTGAGGAAGAAATCCTACAAGAGCGGTGTGGATGGGGACGAAGCTAGGAGGAGGAGAGAGGACAATTTGGTGGAGATCAGGAAGAGCAAGAGAGAAGATAGCCTTCTCAAGAAAAGAAGAGAAGGCCTTCTTCTTCTTCAATCTCAGCAAAGCAATGAAAGGGGAACCCCATCTGCCAGTGCTTCTGTGATCCAACAAAAGGTTTTCACTTTTTTTTCGAGCTCTTTTTCCTTCATTCAGTGAATCAGTTATATTCTAAGTATGTACTATATGTAGCTTTCATTCAGTTATATTCTGTTTCTTTGTGCAAAATGGTTTTTATTTATTTTTTAATATAAATTCTGGGTTTTATTTTTTTACTTTCTGGGTTATTGGAAATTAAATGTTATATGAAATAGTAACTAATACAACTATTATCTAAGCTAATAGCCTAATACTGAGTTTTAATTATGTTTGAAACTAAAAGAAGTTATCTTTCCATTTAAATAAAGTTACAAATAGAACAAAAATTCATAACATTCCCAAATTAACCTACCACTTCACACATGGGCCACCATGATCTGCAATTTAATTTTTTTCAATAGAATGTTAGAATTATGGTTAATTGATTAAATCCAGCATTTTTTGAAAGTTTAAGGGGTGTTTGGTTTGTGTTTTCAAACCACCATTTTTAGTTTTTAATTAATTTCACACGTATTTTCAAGTACTTTTTCACCCACACGTATTTTCACAAATTTTTTCAAATAACAATTTTCAATTTTTAAACACATGTACCATACCAAACGGGCCCTAAACTTTTAGGACAATTGATAATTTATTATTAGCCCATGTGTAAGGTGGTAGCCTAATATGGAAATATTGCAAATTTTTGTTGTATCCCTATAACGGCTCGTTCCATTTTTATCATCACCAGAGTGAGGTTTTAGTGGAAATGAAATTCTGTGCTGTTATTGTAAATTACATTTAACCTTTAACTTTTGGGGTCCGAGAATCTAATAAAATTGTAGAAGTTGTGTGCGCGCTCGCTCACATGCGCATGAGCATGTGGTACAATGATATTTCACATAAAATTTTAGTCTAAAATGCTGATGGCAGTTGGAAAGTTTACCTGTGATGGTACAAGGAGTACAATCCAATGATCCAGCATCACAATTGGAAGCGACCACTCAATTCAGAAAGCTCTTATCCATTGGTGTGTATGCTTCTCTTCCAGTGCAATCTGCTTTTATAATATGATTTTACACATGCATGTATGTATTAGCGGCAAAGCCAGGACTTGACTTTAAAGGGGGCAAAGTATATATCACACACAATACAGATACACATACATTTTTACATGCCTGTGTGTATAAATATAACACACACTAAAATGAACAATAATTAATATATAGAAATTAAAAAGACTAGATGAATAAATACATAAACTAGTAAATTAAAATTTCTCCTTACCTGGTTTCACTCTTTGTATGTATGTATGTATGTATGCATTTCCCTTTAAATATTGGTTGGTCATTTGCTTGTTTAAGTTGAACAATTTCTTGGGATATTTGTGCAGAGCGCTGCCCTCCAATTGAGGAGGTGATCAAAGCGGGTGTTGTTCCACGATTTGTAGAGTTTCTTGATAGGCAAGATCTGCCTCAATTGCAAGTATGGACTGTTGGTGCTTAATTTGATTTTTCCCTTCTTTTTTTTTTTAGACATTCAACTTGTATTTATTATGCAGAGAATTTTATTACCCAATATACCATCAGGTTTTGATTATTCTTTCATCTTCAGTTTGAGGCAGCCTGGGCATTAACCAATATTGCATCTGGGACATCAGAGCATACTCAAGTTGTAATCAAGCATGGTGCTGTTCCCAAGTTTGTGCAACTTCTTGGTTCTTCGAGTGATGATGCTAGAGAACAGGTTGGTTCTACTGTAGTTGCTTTTCATTGCTATTGTTTTAATTGTTGATTCATCTAAGAATTTTCCTGTTTCTGAGATTCAAATTTACTGAGCAGGCTGTCTGGGCTTTGGGTAATGTTGCTGGTGATTCATCAAGTTGTAGAGATCTTGTTCTAAGTCATGGTGCTCTTATGCCATTATTGGCACAGCTGAATGAGCATGCGAAACTATCTATGCTAAGAAATGCTACTTGGACTTTGTCTAACTTCTGCCGTGGCAAACCAGCAGCAGCATTTGAGCAGGTAAAGAGATGGTTGTGAAGCTCTCTAGTTTGGCAGAGCTTATAACATAAAGTTTGTAAGTATAATTGGGCTACTTGTCCAGGTTAAGCCTGCATTGCCAGCCCTTCGGCACCTCATCTTCTCAAGTGATGAAGAAGTCTTAACTGATGCTTGCTGGGCGCTCTCTTATCTTTCTGATGGCACAAACGACAAAATTCAGGCTGTGATTGAGGCAGGCGTTTGTCCAAGACTTGTGGAGCTTCTGGTGTAAGATGGCATTTACTTTATTAGAAATTCTGTTATCCCCCTCTCACTCTTCTTTTTCTAATTTATAAATGCTTTATCATATTTTTTATCAAAATATTTTTGTTTTATTAGTCAAAGTTATTGTCAATCAACCCTTTTTCTGGCTTCTCTTCAAGTGATTTTCAATTTTAATAATCTGAATCTGATATTTGATTTATGTAGACGTATGGGCCTAAATTGGGCTTAATTCAAATATGAAAAGGTGAACCTAAGAAGTTTGGTTTACAGCTTGCCTGTGTTATTGTTGCATGTTATACATTGTGGCGCCCATCAGTTTACAGTTGCTAACTCAGACAACCCCCCTCTCTTGCAGACATCCGCAACAAACAGTAATAATACCTGCTCTTCGGACTGTAGGCAACATTGTCACAGGCGATGATCCTCAGACTCAGGTGCTTATCGTACATGTTCAAGTGTTAGTGTCAAATTACAGATGAGGCAGTGGGTCAGAGGCTTGAAAAGAGTTACATAATTGGGGAAAGAGAATTGGTTGATGTGGTTTTCAGGAGAAATTATGGTAGAGATGATATGAGGAGGGGGGGGGGGATAGGATTTCTCAAATTTAGTCTCCAATGCTCCTTTTAAATGTTGACTTTAATTTGTCTTTGTCTCTATCTGTTATGTTTGTGCACACACAAGTTTTAGTGGTGCATGCAAGTTTGAATGGTACCATTACACTTTTCTACCTTGGTGCCTCTGCCAACATCCCCTGTATTCAGCACAACTTTTCCATCACCATTGGCTTTATCAACCCAAAATCATCAATGTCAAATACTCAGATCAGCTCATGCTGTTGGCCCATCTATAAACACTATTAGCAATCCACCTCTGCCATGGGCCGTTGTGCTGTAATTCTGGCAGTGAAACCATGTTCACTGCCTGCATTTGCAATCAACACTAAAGAATCCTGGAACCATCTGTCACTCTTTCTGATGTGGAACTTCAAATGTAGTGTTTTAGACAGTGGGAAGAATTTGGCATTAATCCTAGATAAAAGAAGACTTTTTACTGGGGTTGAAGAAAGTTATAAAGTTCACGAACCTTCCTTGATTTTCAGAAATAGCCATGTCAAACCAAGGAAACCTAAAATGTTATCTATAGGGGTTTATTCTTGTTGTCCTTTATGTCAGGGTGTTCTTCACTATTGTAATGTTTTGGATAAAGTTTTTCAGATTTAGAGGAATCTCCTCCCATTATGTGACGATTCTTAAAACCATCCACGTGTTAAATCAGAGGACTCATTAGATTATTCAAACAAGTCACATGACTCATTGAATAGGTTATGTGACTAAAATTACTTGTAGATGGTCGTTTGAGTTACCACGTAGCAGGTTGGAGGAATTTCCCCCCAAACCAGTTTGAAGGTGTAATCTTTGCCCCAATATTTTCTTGCCTGCTTGGTTTTGAAAACTCTAGGTTTTGTTTGAAAATTAGTTGCATGAAGTGGTTTATATGTGGTATATTTTTCATCAGATTAGTGGTGTATTATTATTATGTTGATGATCAAGGGTGATTCATGAAGTTTTTTTACAGGTTGTAATCGACAATCAAGGGCTTCCTTTACTCTACCAACTACTAACACATAATTACAAGAAGAGCATCAAGAAAGAAGCTTGTTGGACTATTTCAAATATCACTGCTGGTAATAGAAGTCAAATACAGGTGAGATGCTCAGTTCTTGTGGGGTTTTTCCAATAAGTTTCCTAACCATTTGTATGCACAAGGCACTCATAACCAGCATGTTGCATTCCATTACTAATTGGCATTGTACAAAGTCCATGATGTGCTACTTATAGGCAGAAATGAATTGTTCTTCGAAATTTCATGAAAATCTTTAATTTGCTTCCTGTTCTAGAACCTTGTCATTTCAGATTATTATATTTGCTTACTGGCTCTGCCATAATTGCAGCATTTAATTCAGGACAAAAATTCTGTTGTGTCATAACTATTATGGTGGTGACAATTTATTTATGATACTCCTAAAATCAGTTTAGTTATTGAAAATCTGTGTGTTTGCTTCTGTCTAGTCATGAGACTAATGGTCCATTTGGATTGAGGGAGAGGGAGGGAGGGAGAGTAGAGTATAATTGGCCCAAAATTAGCCTATTTTCAGCCAATTCTACTTTATTCCCCTCCCTTCCCGTCAATCCAAACGGGCCCTAAGGACTTCAAGGAACTGTAGCCCTAAAATGATACTTCTTTATGTGCGGGGGGCCTTTTTTTTAATAACATGCAGAACCTTTACAAAGACCAGCCCTATGAACTTGCCTCTATTCAGTAAACCTACGGTGGGTAACTGACCCACTCGCCAAAACTAGTTGCTGAGTAATTCAAGGGCATTCACCCTAATATGTTAAGCAACCGATCCCACCTGCCACAACCCCCCTTTTTTTAATTGAAGAAAACCTATGGAACAAACACCGATTTATCTATAAGAAGTCCATCTTAAGGACAAGATCATGTTGTTTCAAATGAGGCCATCAAAAATGTACTGAGCTATGTCCAAGGTGTAGCCTAGTCATATCCCAATTATATTCAATCTTTAAAAATATTAATTTCTATATTTTAGTATCCTAGACAACTTAAAGATTTCCCATTACTTGGCAGTTCTTCCAATACTCAATTTTCAATCAAAATAATCCAATAGGTGGTCAAATTGTCCTCCTAGTCTCGTCTATCTTAAGACTTGAGATGGTAAACCTTTCCAAAGTGCAAAATGTTTCTAAAATGTCAATTCCTTCTCTCAATTGAACAGGTTATTATTGAGGCAAACATCATTGCTCCTCTTGTGAACTTGCTTCAACATGCTGAATTTGAGGTCAAGAAGGAGGCTGCATGGGCTATTTCAAATGCCACCTCTGGGGGTTCACGAGAACAGATTCAGTATGTTTGTGTATACCCTCTACTTTCCTCTGGCTTGCTTTTCTTTGTTATTCCCTTTAATAATAGTTATACTTTCATAATAGTGCTGAATATGTTTTTTTGATAAATATATTGAACTAACTGTTGCTAAACCTTGGGTAGAGACCCTATTTTTCCCCTCAATTCAATCCTTATCACTTCCATCTTCATTATTATATTGATGAGACCATTTTAATTGATAGAACTCTTCCTAATAGTTGTTTCAGCTGATTTCTACCATTACACCTCTGCAGATATTTGGTGAACCAAGGTTGTATTAAGCCACTCTGTGATCTTCTACTATGCCCTGACCCAAGAATTGTAACAGTGTGCCTCGAGGGGCTAGAGAACATTTTAAAGATTGGTGAGGCCGACAAAGAGTCAGGCAATAGTGTAGTAAATGTCTATGCAGAGATAATTGATGAATGTGATGGATTGGATAAATTAGAGAATCTACAAAGCCATGACAACAATGAGATATATGAGAAGGCTGTGAAGATTCTTGAGAGGTATTGGGTTGAGGAGGAAGAAGAAGAGCACAATGTCCAAGATGGTACCAACCAAGACTTCAATTTTCATACTAGGCACCCTAACCCTCCTCCTGGGGGCTTCAAATTTGGTTGAAAGCTGAAACTGTATTTGCCTTTGTTATTGAGATAAGATAACACGTGCTTTTGCATCTATCTGGGATACGTAGGGCTTTGAGGATCAGTTTTTAAGGTCTGACCCTTGGGTTCTATGGATGTAATATCAATTACTGTTGTAATCATTTAACTTGTGGGCTTGTGGCTTTGTTCCAATACGCCTTCTATCCCATAATAGCTAATTCGCCTCCAAGATTGGGTTATGTAGAGGACAGCAAATCCTCACTGGGGTGCACTAGCACAAATCGCTTATGGAAAAGAGCGAGTTTGTTTTAACTTTGGAGAACAGCCTAGAGAGGAACAACGTATAAAAAGTTGAGTAAAGCTAAGGTCAGAGCAAAAATCAACCATTAGATTTACCTGATCTCAACCAGGAGTCATTAGTTATAAAAGGCAGAGATTATAGTGGGTCCAAGTTTGAGGAGAAAATCAAATTTACAGGTTTAAATTGTTGTGATGGTAGTTTTATTGTAAAAAGTTAATTGTTTAGGAGGTTAAAACAAACTCTAAAAAGCTACCATATTTGATTAAAGAGAAAAAGTTAATGGATGGGCAAAGATTTTAGAAATATTTTTATTAACTTTTTATGAAAAAAGAAACAAATAAATTTTTTTTTTAACAACTTTTTATATCATTTCCACATCTTTCATGGAAATGATATCAAGGGACTGTTTGAATTTTCAGTTTTTATTACTCATAACTCAAAATTAGTGGGTCTTACGGCTGAGTAGTATGTTTGGATGTGTTTTCAGTTTTTATTTCCATCACTCAATTCTCTGATTTTTTAGTGATGAGTTATGGGAATTGAAAACACATTTTAAGTATTTTCAAGTTATTAAAACTCAGTTTCCGTGGCATTTTTATAAATAAACACACATGACTCAGACCTATTAGTCTTGTCAAGTCACTTTCCTTCTCTCCCGCTGGTCGCTCTCCTTTTTTTTTTTTTTTTTTTTTTTTTTTTTTTTTTTTTTTTTTTTTTTTTTTTTTTTTTCTCTCTTTCTTTCTCTGTTCACTGCACTCCATTCAGTTCTTTCCTTGTTCTTTTTTTTTTTTTTGGTTCTTCATCATAGAATATTTTTGGTCTTCGTTGCACTCTATGACCGGGTAAGGATGTCTTAGACCCATTAAAAAAAAATCAAGAAACAAACTTTTCAAGCTTCAAGCTTCACCCTCTTTTTGAAACATTCTTTCTTTTTTATTTTCTTTCTATTTATTTGCTCAATTTTCTCTTTTTTCTGAGTTGAAAGTTTCTTCCTTTGTAATTGTTTGTGGATTTGGGGATTTGGTTGATTTAGGTTTGAGGGTTTGACAAATGGAATTTGGATTTGGATTTGGGGTTTCAAAATACAAACATAAATGGGTTTCATAATACCCATTCCTTGAAAAAACATGAATGAGTTTCAAAATACCCATTACTTGTTTAGATTTTTTTTAGTTGTCCTGCTTCTGTATTTAGAACACCATGGACCATGGTGTTGAGTTATAGGTGTTCTTTTTTTTATTGTTTGGCTTTTTTTTCTTGTTTGGGATTTTTGAAATTTCAGTGGGAGGGTTTGGAAAATTTATAACGAAATCAACACAACTTTCTTTCATGGATGGGTTTACATGGTAGCAAAGGAAGGAAAGGAAGGAAGAAAATAATATCATAAAATCCAAAAATTTGAACAGAGGTTTCGGGGGAAAGAGAAGAAGCATTGGGTGAGTTGAGTGATTCTTTATTTTACATTTTGATGGGTTTGGGTTTGTGTTTTGGGTGAGTAACAGGGGTGAAGAGGAAATGAGAAGTGAAGAAAATGGTGGGAAATGAGGGTTCTACGGGTAGGCTAACAGAAGGCTCTAACCAAGTGCTCAGGTATGGATCCCACAAAAAGTAGAATATTTAAGTAATGAGAAACTGAAAATAGTGTGCCAAATGGGTGAAGTTTAGGAAATTGGGGTATTGTAATTGATGAGTGACAAAAATTCAGTGAGGAGTGATAAGTGATGGTTTTTTATAAACCAAACAACCCCTAAATCTTTCTTAAAATTATCAATTAACAAATGCTCTAAGATAGTCTTGTTAATTAGATTTTAAATAAAAAAAATGCTAACAAATGTCCTTAGGACATTAGTTAATAATTTATTTAAAAAAAGATTTTTTGGAAAAAGAAAAAAAAAATCTATTTTAACAATTTCTTTTATTTCCCATAAAAGTGATGACAAAACTTTCCTAAAATGAATCGGTAACTAATGCCCTAAAGTCAACAAATTTGATTGGAATTGTGGTTGTTGTGATTATGGTGTGACGTAATAATGACAACCAAGCTTTAACTTTTAATCCCAAAATTTTAACGTCAATTATTATATATATCCTCGGGATCTATAATTAAATTTGACAGTGAAATGACGAAAAAATAATCTGGACCGCGTATTATCAAAAAAAATAAAAATAAATAAACTGGACCGTGACAATCGTATACTTGGTCATTGCAAACGAACCATACTCCACCCCCACCTAAATTGAAATTCGATCCATAGGTTTTGGACTATAAAAAGATTATGACCTGTGCCAAATTGGTCCTAATCTCAACCCATATTAATCGCGAACAGTATTGGGCTTAGGTGAGCTAAACATATGGTCTTAGGCAAATTCAGTGTGAACCTTGAGCCCAATGTTAGGCCCAGTGTTAGCTGAGCTGACGTGGTGTGTACTGGTGTAACTACGGACTGTCATCAAATAGAAAAATTGTCTTCATCTTCTCTCCTCTTTTCATTCAGCTCAATGATACCATTTGTTTGTCAGTCTGGCAGTCTTTATCAATCAATCCTTGTGTCGTTCCTTCTGGATGCTATCATTTCGGTGACTCACACAGCAGCGCCATCTGTATCAGAAATTCAAATCCAGTCAGTAAATTCATTTTTGTATATCTAAGCCAAAATTTAATGCGTACAAAATGCAATAAAGTCAATACAGCAGCAGAAAAAGAATGCAATAAAGGCCAAGGAAAAAAAGCAGATGGGAATTATTGTCGATGGACAAAATCACCCTCCAAATTTGTGCATTAACGGCCCCTTGTTGTGGGCCTGGGGCTCTAGTATGATAAGGACAAGATGGTAAAACCAATTCTCACACAACTGCCCTGTATCGGGCAGTCTATAGAGATGTCCAAATGACCAAGGGCACATCCAATCCAAGGGACCCACTACCTTTACCTAGAGTCCCATATTTTTCTCTTTCGTGTTGAACCTCTGCCACATACCAATTAACAATGCGTTTACCCTTCAAAGTTACCAAAAAATGAATTCTCTCTCTCTCTCTCTCTCTATATATATTTGGGTAAAATTGTTTTCGGTTGTCTATTTAAGGACATTACCATTACTACCCTTCTGGAAGTGCCACCTCACCCAAAAACACGTCGCATAAAATTATTGGTTATAGAAAGTGGTTTTGGATTTGCCGTTTGATCAAATCAAAGACTGGCCAGTGATTGAATGATAAAAACGTAAAAATGTGCTATTCGCCTATTCCTAAAATTTATAAATTAAAAAAAAAAAAAAAAAGCTATGCAGATTTGCACCCAACCAAACCACGGGGCAGAGAATACGATGGTACTACAAATAGAAGCATTTCTTCCTTGCTTATATCTCTGCACCCGTTTGAGCATATCACTTAGATCTATGTTCTATGCAATACTTGTAAACACTGCACCATCCATCCAAAAAAGATCAAGTATAAACGAGCAGGTAGGAATTGTGTCCTCCAATCATTCCCCATGATAGAACTCATGAACTCATCAAATTCAAACCGTTGCCAAACAGCAACGAACGGATCAAAATTGAAGGAAAATAAATAAATAAATCACATATTCAATATTAGATCCACCGACCATTCAACAATTCAGAAAAGCTAGAGCACATGGACACTAAAAGAACCTCGCAATCAACCTAATAGATAAAAGTGTTCCAAAGTCTACAATCTTATCTAAATTCATAAAGTTACAGATATCCTAAACCAGATCTTTAAAATAGTTCTTAAAAAGTCCCACATAACTAGGCATAACCAGAGAGACTGTGACCCTAATACTGCTACCATGATAATACAGCAACTAAAAGAAACAAAAACCATGAACCATTGTATCCTTCTTTTCTACAAAGAGGAGATGGATTTTTAGAGAGAGAGAAATAGAGATTGACCTATTTTTTCAATGGTCAGTCCTCAAACCAAGCAGAGGCCCAACCCTATCGCTTGGATGGTCTCTCGTCATCCTCTCCACCATCATCATCGTCATCCGAATCATCTTTGTCTGACCTCTTCCTCTTTGCCGGAACATCAACCTTCCCACCATCTTCGTCTTCATCCTCCTCATCGATTTCTTCCTCCTCGCCGCCACCATTCTCCTCTGGCTCAAAATCACTAGCATCTTCCTCATCCTCGGCACGGGCTACTGGCCTGACAAGGTACTCGGTTCCCAGATCCTCCTATTGATTAGTTCATAAATGTCAGAGAAAGTTTACACAGAAGAAGTCAGAACATAGGAAATATATAAACCAAGAACTGAACAAAAGGGAAAGACAGAAAACATCATATCAGAGCAGAAGTGAATAGCAACACAAATCAACTAACATACAAACAGACAACTGAGGAAAATTACATTAAGGTTCTGAAATTTCTTCAACAAACTACCCTACAGTGCCTGGTTTTCTTTTTAATGGGTTCTTCAGAGATGTGAGATTTTTAAGGTCAAAGATTCTTATTCCCTTCAACCAAGTCAATAAAGTAAGGACTGTGTTTCTTCAAGAAGAAAACTTCCAGATCCAACAGCTAAAAGAAAATTTCATATGAAAAATACGTGGCTTGCACAAGGGCCAAAGAGATATATGAGGAAATTTAAACTAGATGCAACAAAAACAACAAAATTGAACTCTATAGCACAGAATAAACAATTAAAATTAGCAAAATATACTAGAACATGAAGATCAAATCTGAGGCCAAAATAATAATAATAATAATAATAATAATAATGAGCTACTCAGTTCAAGTTGAAACAGAACAAATTGTCAAATTAAAAATAAAAAAATAAAAACAGAGAGTACAAAACAGTAAACATTTAACTCATAATAACACATAATAAAATCTACTTATTAAAAACAAAAACAAACTAGTAAATAGTAATGAATTTACAACATATAGATAGTAAAGGCTTCAGATCTGCAGATCTGAACACAAAGCAAGGTGATAACATTAATTTTGAATCACTTCAAAAATAGAGCATATAAATATGGTATACAGAAAGATCTAGTATCATATATTCATAGACAGAAAAATCTCTTTTTTTCATTAAATTTAAAATATTTACATAAAAAAATATAAAAATATTAAAGGCCAAAATAGATCTCACAGAACAAATTGGAAATCCACAAAAAAAAAAAAAAAATACAAGCTCTCTAGAAAGTAGAATAATTGTTTTAAAAACTTTTTGAAATAACAGATAAAAATAAAAAACAGATCTGAGAACTACTTTTACACAGATCTAGCTATAATATCATACAGAAAAAAAAAATTTTTAATTACAAAAAAAATATATGTCATTTAATTCAAAAGGTTCTAGTATCATAGTCATTAAAAACAAAAAATAAAACAAAACAAAAAAATAATAAAAACAAAAAGACTTCTTTTACCATTAAATTTAAAATATCCACACATAACATAGATCTCAACGAAAAAATTGAAAATCCATAAAAGAAAAAAAAAATTTAATTATCTTTTTAAATTTTAAAAAAATAGCAGATGAAAAAACAAACAGATCTGAACTACTTTTAAACACACACAGAGAAATTCATCTATAATATTAAGTAGAAAAAATTTTAAATTTAAAAAAAAAATTAACGAAAAATAAATTTATTACCTCTTCACCTTCATCATCGTCTCCTTCAGCATCATCGTCGTCGTCATCATCATCATCATCACCTTCACCATCATCGTCGTCGTCGTCATCACCGTCTTCATCGTCATCATCCTCATCGTCATCCTCTTCGTCATCTACAGAGTGCACCGGAGGACCACCGGAGGAAGGCAAAACTTCCTGCACATCCTCATCGTTGTCGTCGTCATCATCTTCATCTCCATCGTCATCGTCATCGTCTTCATCTCCATCATCATCCTCATCATCTTCTTCACCGTCCTCTTCCTCATCACCAAGCTCTACCTCATCATCGTCTTCAAGGCCTTGCTTTTCTTCATACAAAACCTTAACCGTCTTTTCCTCCTCGAATTCTATCTCCTCCTCCATAAGTTTCATCTTACGAAAAGCTTAGTTTTCTCGAGAAAATTGTTGGAAATTTTCTAGGGAAAGATAAAAAGAGAAAATTAAATAAGAAATCAAAATTCAGAAAATTGGAAAAATACAGGGAGGGAAAAGATAGAGAGAAAGAGAGTTTCTTCGTTTGTTCTACCAGTAGCTCTGTAAGTGTGATCTGAGCCGTTGAGACGGGAATTCACGCGGATCGATGACGTGGCGTGAGATCGGACGGTCCTGGTGAGAGAATTTGTACTTTTTAATATTTTTGGGTGTTGATAGGATGGTTGCGGCGCTCCATTATCGTTTCTTTAGTCAGGTGCTACTCACGTGTGGCCCAAAAAGGTATCTAGGGTTAGGGTTTTTTATTTTTTATTTTTTTCTTTTCTGGAATATTCTACTAATACCTACCCTAGCCTAATGGGTCAATGTAATTAGAGTCTTGACCTTTATATTTGGGCTTGAGTCACAACCTTTATTATTTGGGCCTGATACTGTCCAATGCTCGCTGAAACACTCAAATATCTCTCTCTCTCTCTCTCTCTCTCTCTCTCTCTCATGCATGTATGCGGTTTTTACAAATGGATAAAACTTAAATTTTCCAAATAAATTCAACCATATGGTTACATTAAATAGTAAACTATATGATTGAATTTAATTGTCCTTTAAAAGATCTCAAAATGTTTTTATTGTATTCAACCACATAATTATTCAATTAAAAAAGCTAAAGTATAATACTTAGAAACTGTGTCTAAGTTTTGTCGTTCACACATAAATTGTCACATTTGGACAATGTTAACTTAGGATCTAAAATATATAACTATTCTTCTCAAATATTGAAAAAATCACACACACACACACACACACACACACACATATATATATATATATGATGAGGTATGAAACTAATAGGTTGTACACTCAAACTCAATGGTGGATCAATAATCTGAAAAAGAAGAAAAAACTATCGAAAGTGACTGGGGTGGAATCGGCCAAGAACCCTCTAACAATTAAGTCAATATTTCTCTCAAAAACTTAAGTATGATAAGTGGATGAATAGTTGTGCCTACCTTGGTTTGGTGAGGCTTGGTCCCTTTTATAGGGAGTTTAGTGGGTCTACTTGTTAGGTGCCACTTTAATAACGGGAAATGTTGTGTGGACTTAGTGGAGAGAATGGAGCGAATTTCAGGAAATTCACCCCATGTTTCGGAATAGTAGATTGTAGTATAATTGTTACTTGGTTTGTAGAAAATACCTTAAAATTTCTAAGTGTTCATCTGTTGTCTATAGGTATTTTCCTTTGGACAACCTATAACCCACTTAAACAACTTAACTTCATCTTGGGACTGTTTGCACTTCTGTGGATGATAACCTTTTCCTTCTTGGACGAACATGGAGGACTCTAATAGATGATGCAGACTTTTTAGCTACCCATCAATATATATATATATATGTGTGTGTGTGTGTGTGTGTGTGTGTTTTTTTTTTTGGAGGGGGGTGGGTGGGGTTGGTGGAAAAAAGAGGATATGTGTGATGAATACTTTGCCATATAATTATGTTTTTTTTGGAGAATTTAATGGCTCTACTAGACTTCTATGAGCTTATATTTGGACAAAGCAACAAGTAGATCTAGATCCTTTTTTTTTTTGTTAGAGCATTCCCGTCAAACATCTTAAAATTTTTAGCATTTAGCATCAAAAACACCAACTTTATAACATATAACATATCACTTTATACCTTACATCAAAATTTTTTTTTTTTTTTAACACTTCATTTAAATATTCTTTCTTTATCATTTTTTATTCTTCCTCTCTGTCTGTCTATCTCTCCTTTGTCCCAGCACATCCACCCACCATCACCACCACCAGCCAGATCCACCGTAACCACAAGCAACAGCAGAGGAAAAAAAAAAAAAAAACTCAACATCCACCCACCACATCTTGGACACGTCTGTTTGTACGGTTGTTTACCTTGAGCAAAGCCAAAATCTTGGACACGTCTTCACCCATCAACCTCTTCTTCAAGTTGAAGTCATCACAGTATCTGATTTCGAAACCGAACCCCAAACCGTTTGTGCTATTTCGGTCTCGAAATGACGTCGTCCTTATTTGCGTTTCTTGAGGATTTTCGAAACGCGGAGGTGGAGCTTGCGGTGTCTGTCTTCAAAGAGTTTTGATTTGCGGTGTTGCTCCTCTGACATCATCTCATAGAGAGTTTGAGACTGAGATTGAGAGTAACAGTGAGTCGAAGGTGTTGGTTGTGGTGGTGGTGGTGGTAATGGTGGAGAAGAGGAAGGAGGGTAAACCTTAGGAAAGGAATTTGTGGTTTGTGGTGGAGGTGGAGGTGGTAGTCTAGAAGGTGAAAACAAGAGCGTATGGTGGTTTGAGAAGGAGAAAGAGAAAGAGAGAGGAAAGCAGTGGAGAAGAAAGGCACGACACAAGAGTGAGTGAGAGAGAGAAAAAGAAAAAATAATAAAAAACTCTTGCATCTTGCTATAATAGGGTGTCAAAGATGAGATTTCACTGTAGCTCAATGCTAAAATTTTTAGGATTTAGCATATTTGATGTAGGTGTATTTTTATCATTTGAGGTGCTAAAAATGCTAAAAAAAATGGCATTTAGCATTTTTAGTACATTTAATAAGAATGCTCTTAGGGTATGAGAGGAACAAGTTTTGTTAGTTGATCTTTACAATCAAGTACATATTTTTACAGGACCAAGTCACTGTGGGGTTTAAGGCAAATATTTTAAGTGAGACATATTATTATATTTTGAATATTAACAAATATTTATTTAACTTTTGTTATTTTTTAATTATTTAAAATATTTTTTTAGATGCAAAATTACGAATTAAAACAAATCAATCGTTCGATGACTATACACTTAAATAAACATTATCCATTGAGTGAAGCAACCAAATACTAAAAAATAGAAATTGAAAATTTTAATAAAATTATATATTTAATATCTCTAAATAAAATTTGAGTATAAATTTATTTACTAGTGAAAGATTAGAGTTCTTTTAGCATTTGTGTGTGGAAGATTAATGAATTCTAAACTCTAAAACTGAGAAAAACAAACGGTCATTATCACATTCAATGAAAAGATTTTTATTTTTTTTGGTTTTTCTTTGATTAAAAAAAAAAAACTGCTTTTTAATTATTGGTAAATATTTGGAACTTAATTAATACTTCTATTGGTACAAAGATAACTCTATTGGTAAAAATTTGGGGGCCTTAGGCGATTTCCTAGTTGCCTCATGCCTTGAGCCAGCATTGTATTTCTACAAATGTTGACACTTAAAATTAAAAGCATGAATTTGGATTAGGTATATTTGAACTTTTTGTTTATTTATAATTTTTTAAATTCTAACTTTTTCTAAATCATAAAAATTAGGTTTAAAAGCAATGGATGTACCAAGTGATTTCACCAAATTGCAGTAAAGGCTTAAAGATCGTGGCAAGTGACTTCATCAAATTGCAAAAACTTTTTAGATAGAAACAATAGTTTATTTGTTCCTATTAACTTTTTGGTCATATTATACTATAAAAATAGTGTTTTAAGAAATTGTGGATAGAGATTAGAGAATTTAGAAATTGTGGAAGATACAGAAGAATGCACGGAAAGAAAAAAAGAGTAAGAAAATAATCCAAAGGCACAGCTAAAGAATCTTTCATTCCCGAATACACTGCAAAATAGTGATAAAGCTTTTGCAATTCAATAGATAATGATAAGCCCTTTGAGTGATATTGATAAGATTTTAGATAAACACAGTGTAACAAAATGCAATTTGTATTTGAAACAATTTTGTGTATCAGTGATTATAAATAAAATTATAGAACCCATAAGACCTTCCGTATATGGAACATGTGATACATGTATTTTGTTGTTTAACTAATAAGAATATTTATTTTCCTAAAGTTCATTTCATCTCCATTTGCGCTAGAGATTTTGTCAAAGGTTGCATTAGGATAATTATAATGCTTTGTTTCTTATGTTGTGTTATTCATTTTGTTAGCAAATGTAAATTCAACTTCCTTATTTTTTTTTTATTGTTGAAGAGGAAGAAAACCAATCTTTTTGAAATGAAGAGTCTGTTTAAGAACAGCTTATTTAGTTGAAACTGAAAACTTTTTGTTAAAGTATTATAAATAAAACTAAAAACTAGCTGAAATAGTACAGTGGTATTCATGAATAGTACAAAAATTGCATTGTGACTCATGAATGGTAGTAAAAATAAGCTATATAGAAAAAAAAAAAAAAAAACTACATTTTTCAGTCAATGCCAAATGTAACCGAAGAATTTCTTTTGTGGTTTAAGTTTAACTGTGGCATTCTAATAACGTAAAGCTTACTCCTCTTTCATTTGCATATAGGTAAAAAATAAAAATAAAAAAATAAAATTAAAAAAAATTAAAAAAAGGAGTAAACTTGGCCCAGATATGCATCAATTTCGTGTAAGCTTGACTTGATACTGCTAATACCTCGCAATTCTAAGCTTATTGTGCTTCTTTGTTAATATATATATACTCCTCTTATTAAAAAATATAAATAAATAATTTTTTTTAAAAAATAGTAATACTTATTCGTGTTTGTGTGTTCTAATAAGTATTAACAATACTTCCTAGATTGGTTGTCTTCAATTTTTTGAATACACTCAAGAACCTTTCTACAACTGGTACTTTCTTTCTAGATTGGATATATTCTATTCTATCGATTACACTAAAGTGCAATTAATCAAAAGTTAAAGAGATTTTCTTTTTCTTCTTTTTTTGGTTTCGTAGGTGGAAAGGCAAAAGCCTTTGAAGCAACCCAGGTCTGAGAAGAAAGATTACGTAGGACAAGGTATTATTTTCAATTTCGATTTATTGAATTTATGTTTATAAAGTTTATAGCTTTAATATTTGAGTACTTTAGTTATCTATCTAGGGTGGAAGATTCACATTTTTAGAGCAGAACGGTTTAGTTTATTTTTTGTATACACACTTTTTTTTTTCTTTTTAACTAACAAGTAACAATAGGCAACAAAACCTTTGAATGAGATTTCTTATGTTTCATTCTAGTAAAAAAAAATTTAGTTTTTTCATTTGTATTTGCTCTATGTGAAAAAGATTGAGGAAGAAGCCAAAATTTCCCTTATTTACAATTACTAGCATAATATCAATGGTTTCACAACGGTGCTCACAATTAAAGATGCCTCCAACCTATCTAGCAAACAAAAACCACCACATGGGTTTGTTTCCAATTATTAATCTCTCTTGTCTCTATATCTAATATTTAAAAAAAAAATTGACAGAATTGGAGGAAGTAGTATTTATGAATCAAAACCACTCAAGAAAGTATTTTATGCACACTATAAAGGTAATGGGGGTTTATACCTTTTTTTTTTAATAGAAACCATCTATACCATTTGTATGAAATATCTTTATGGGCTGCGCATCTTGAATTAATTTTTACACATTCTAACTCTAAACATGATGAATTAATTGTTTACAAGTAGATGTATCATCATTAAAAACTAATCATGACAAAAATCACAACTTTTCTCTTTCATACAGTGGAACTAATACTTTAGTTTCATTATCGGTCTTGTTATAATATGATATACTTTTTTAGTATATAGCCTAATTCCATATCATTTTGATTACTGAAATTAATAATGATTATATTTGTGTGGCGCCTGCCCATGGTTGTGTGTAGAGCTTTGCAATTTTATTTATAATGTAGTTACAAATGTCACTTTAAGATCATCAATACGTTTTCTCAAAAAAAAAAAAAAAAAGATCGTCAATACGTTAGTTGAGAATTTTAAAATTATATAGCAATTGATATTCATTTACTTAATGCTTCTCAAATCAATTATATATTATACAACTACATAAATAGAACCGTGTAACGTACGAGACTTCAACTAATATGTTTATATTTTTATCAAATTTTAGCTAATGTACAAATCAAATTTCAAGTTTCAAGAAGGAGTTGAGCTAAATGCACACTAAAGAGGGCAAAAGAGAAACAACGAAAAAAGAAAATAAGTCATTAATTCCTTAATGAGATGTTCAGGATTTGGTTCCCTTTTTAATTCCTTCTTATGCTGCCTAACTAAATACCAAATTTAAACCACAAAAAGTTTTGTTTTATTTTTCTTTTTTACCATAAATAAATAAGAAGTATTTAATTAGGAAAATTTTATATTTGTCTTAATTTTCTAAAGATTATTTTATTTTATTTTTAGATTCCAAATATCTCTTATAGCCAACAAATTGCATAAAGTTCTGAAATTTCCTTCAAACGTTTTCATATTTTGAAATCATTGTGTGATATAGTAGTTTCACTATCAACGTTATTAGCTACATCTTTTTTAATATATACAACCAAACAATTATTAAGCTACTGACCTCTCATTCAATTACTAACATATTGCCTAAATAAGTATTATTGTATTAATATAAACAAAATGCATTATCTTTTTGAAAAAATATATCACATAAATCCAACAAATTCGACTAAAGACTAAAGCAAGTACTAACAGATTAACTATTTAAAAAGTGTGCATTTTTTATATATATAAAAAATAGTGATTTTAAAATATGTCATTTGAAAACAAAATTTAAAAAATCACAATTAAACATTTGGTTTGAGATTTTAGGCTAATTTGTTTGTTTGGGCAATTTTTGAGATGTACTATGTCCACAATATTTTTGCAATACTTTCACAACAAAGTCTAGGTGATAAGTTTTTACTGGTTCTAATTTGAACTTGATAGTTCCTTGGAAATCAGTAGGTTGATAAGTCTTGGGCGCTGATGATCTTAGGGCTTGATCCTGAAAACAAATACTAAGTCAGAAGGGACCGGTGGGGACCGGCCAAAAGTCCTCCGATGGTGAAGTTAGTGAATTTATAATTCTCAGTAAGAAAGAAGGGATTTCTAAAATAAATGTCTGAATGGCCTTACCTTCTCATCGAAGAATGCTTATATAGCAAGCGTGAAACGGTTATCTGTTTAATAACCGTTCCTATTGTCGAGGAGTTCGGCGAATTTGGAGGTAACTTCCATAACCGCCATGGAAGTTACCTCAGTTGGACTTGCGTTCCATAGTGGTTAATGGAGAATTTGGCACATAGTAGTCCAATCCAATGAACTTGTTCATCCTTCATTAAGGACGGACGAGACTATCAAGGACGACTTGTCCTTGTCCAAACGATTCTAAGGATGGACAAACTTCCCATGGGACCTCGTCCGTCCAAAGACGAACGAGGTCATCAAGGACGCTTGGGACGATCACCTCATATGCTTGGTTCGCCCTAGTCGGTCTTTCATTGGACGAGCCATATGGACGAGTTTAGGAGTAGGTGTTTTTTGTGACACCATCAGAACTTACCATTGAAATTATTTTTTTGTTTACCAGTAACAACCTGCTATTTAGAATTTGTTACGAAAATATTGTGAACATTGAATTTCTTGCAATTTTTTTTGTTCAACATTCGATGGACCAAAATTTTGGAGAGGTTGGATTTTATTTTTAATGGGCTCAATTGTTATTAAGGGTGTTCAAGTTTTTTTTTTAGGATGGTCAAGTTTATTTTCTAGGTGGTCAAAAGACCCATATTAATTTAAAACTCAAAATTTTTTAAGGTATAATTAAAAAAAAAAAAAAAAAATTCAGGCTGGTCCTATTACCGCCCTTATTAGTACTTGACACCACCCCTGCTTATAGCGTCATTAATACTCTTACTTATGGTACTGATTGGGTGGGGATGTGGGATTAGAGTCATAATTCATAACAAGGCACATGGTGATGTCGTTGTCATAGGCTATACATTTTTGATTCAGATATTGACCAAACTGTAATTAAGGAAGAATGCAATATTCCATGTCCATTCAAAACGCCTACCTCTAATCCTTTGAAAATGACTGGGAGGCCGTTTGGATTCAGCGTTTTTCGCTAAATCCAAGCTGCGTTTTCTGAAATTTTTTTTTTTTTTTTTTTTTTTTTTTTTTTTTTTACTTTAGCCGCACATTTGGACTAAATCAACTGTAAACAGTGCATTCGTGCACTGTTTATGAACCCACAAATTTCACTTTTTATCAACTTTTTCATTAAAAATGGGTCCCACGATACTATTCACATATTTAAAAATTATTTTGCTACAGTGTTTTCAGTTTCAGTTTTCAGTTTCAGCAAAAATAAGCTCAATCCAAACGGATTTATGATCACGTTTAAGACCTTAACAATTACGGCAAGTCGGCAAGTAAACAATACAAGAAACCAACATGTGAGTTCCTGTTTTTTTCTCCATAAAAACTTTCAGCTTAAGAATTGAAGTAAATAATTACATTTTAAATTTGGACAGTTTTTCCAAAATTAACTCTACAATTTTAAAGATCAAGCCATACATCTATTTTACATATATGATTTTTTCGAAAAATGTTTAAAAAAATTGAATTCATACTTTCTTCTCTACATTGTTTTGTTTAAGCATTTTTTTCATTAACAGAATTACCCGTGAGAAGTTTATGATTTGAATTAAAACATCATTGATATGGTTTAATTTGAATTTATGAAAAATGTGGAATTTAATTAGAAAACTTCTTTAATTTATAGGGTTTAAAGTGTAACTTACCCAAACAAATTATATACCTAACCCCTGACCTTGAGAGAGCAAAATTATCCTACCACTTTCAGCAGGGGTGGCGCTATGTACACTGGGCGGTGCTATGTATACTTTAGGGTGGTCACAGGACCACCCTGAACTTGAAAAAAATAATTTTTATACCTTAAAAAAAAAAATGTGTAGTTGACCCCCTAGAAAAAAAAAAACTTGACCACCCTAAAAATAAACTTGAACATTTTAAATAAAAATTTAAGCCCATTAAAAATAAAATTTGACCTCTTTAAAATTTTGGTTCGTTGAAGATTGAACAAAAATATTGCAAGAAATGCTATATTCACAACATTTTTACAGCAAATTTAAGTGGCAGGTTGTTATCAGTGAACAAAAAAACAATTCTAGTGATAGGTAAATTAGAACTAGTAACAATTGTCACCTTAAATTTGTTGCAAAAATGTTATGGACGTAGTATTTTTTTAAAATTGTCCAAACAAACAAATTAGCCTAAAAGTCCAAATCAAATGTTTAATTATGATATTTTAAATTGTTTTTTCAAAAGATATATTTAATAATCGCTATTTTCAGGGGCGGAGTTAGGAATTTTTGTTTGGGGGGCCAAGTTGCGACACTAATATATTTATCAAGACAACCCCCATATATATATATATATACTCATGTTTTTTTTTTATTATATATATACACACTTTTTTATTTGATAAGTTATATATATACATACACCCAGCAAAAAAAAAATAGAGCTTACTATTTTCAATCAAAATTATGTTTGATAGTGATCTTTCATAAAATAAAATTCATTTTTTTCCATTTTCATAATGAAATTCTTAGAAAATTTCATTTTAAATACAAATGATCAAATTTTATACTAAAGTAAGTAAAAAATCTTTCAATTGAACTAATGAAATTTTCAAAAATATGAATGATCCAAAACTTGGAGGAATAAATTAGTCTCCAAACATATTTGAAGTTATCTTGCTCTAACCTATTATGCGGCAACTAAAGACACATTTCATGTATAGTTTTAATGACAAGATTTTTTTAATGGGTCAATAACTTGTTAATCGCCACATAACAAGTTAAAAAAGATAGATTCAAACATGTTTGATGCCAAACTTTATCAAATATTTAACAGATATAAGAGCACATTTTATAATAAAAAATAAAATTGCAAAAAATAAAGTTATATCTTTATTACTATTAGACTATTTTTTTTTTAAGAGCATCATTGGACTAATTCAAATAAATATATAAATTTTAAGAGCATCATTGGACTAATTCAAATAAATTTTTATAGACTAAATTTTGAAAACATTAAAATAATTATATATATTTTTAAAAAATTCAAAATTTTGGGGGGGGCCATGGCCCTCCCACCCTTCAACACAGCTTTGCCCCTGGCTTTTTTTTTTTTTTTTTTTTTTTTTTTTTTTTTTTTTATATATATATTTAAAATTTTAAAATTGCATATTTTCCAATAGCTAGTTAGTTAGTGCTTGCTTTTGTCTTTAGCTTAATTTATTGGATTTATGTGGTACATCTTATACTCATATGTACTAAAATAGTGTCTTAATACTTGTCGAGGATTCTTTTTACGTTTCTTGTACCTTAGACACGCTTGTTGATGTTATTGGATAACACTTAGTCTAGACTTTTTCTAAGAAGGAAGTTGGGTCTAGCGTTTCGTAGAATGGGCTTCAAAGTACCATTCTGCCACTGCCAGTTTGTGCGCAAACATTAAGGCCAAAGTCCAAGGGAAGACGCTGCAAAGTGAGCTTATCCTTTACTTTTGCCGCAGAAGGAACTTTTCTCCAATTTCTGCCACAGGACCGACTTTTCTGTTGTGCAGTAAAACTTCCGGCTGTGCAATAAAACCTTCTGCTGCACAGTAAAACTTTCTGCAGTGCAGTAAAGCTTTCTAATGCGCAGTATAGCTTGCACAGTAAAGCTTTCTGCTGTGCAGTATAGCTTTTTGCTGCACAGTAAAGCTTTTTGCTGTGCAGTAAAGCCTTCTACTGTGCAGTAAAACTTTTTACATTTTTCTGCAATGTGAATGACTACTCTTCATTTTTTACTGCATAAATACTTTTCTACTTCCTGCACATAAACAAATCTAAAACCCAAACAAAATATCAATCAAGCAAATGTTAGTTTACATGGGTTAGCATATTCTCAAATATATACATACATATATTCATAAACACACTTATACGTATTCACATATACATATATAAAATATATGTTGCAGAACATGAGCTACAATTTACATGTATATATATACTTATGGCAAGATAATGATTAGTTTGTGTCAAAAGTAAAACACGTAATAACAAATAAATAAGAAAACTTCAGTAAAAAATGTTTAGCTAGTATAATAGCTAACATGGTAAAATAATAAAAAGGTGTTATAGCAAAATAACTAGTACAACAAATAAAGATACCATAGCAGGACAATTGATGTAGCGAACGTGATAAAAAACGTGTTACAACAGAATGAATAAATACAGCAGATACAAGTTCTAACGAGTGAAATCAAATATATTTGCAATTGAAATGAAGCATTGAATCTTCCCATAGGATAAGCAAACCAAGAAGGAACCCAATCTCCAATTTGAACAACCTTACCATAGGCTTTTGCCATCAAAGTTGTGCATTTTTGAGAATATGCCTAAATGACTACTAGCTATTACTTTTAGGGACTTCAAACCGTGGGTTTGCTAAGAAGTAAGGAAAAGATAGTCTATTGATGCATGCCTCTATTCCTACTGTGTTTTCTCTCTTCTTTTTACCACTTTCTTTCTTTCATTCTTTCTCTCCGTTCTTTTTACTTTTAGTTTTCTTACTACTCTCTTGTCGTGGGTTATTTCCCCTTTGGTCTTTCCTTTTCTCGGGTCCCTCTCTTTAGGTGCCTCCCCCTCTAAGTGCCTCCCTTAGGTGCTTACTACTCTCTTACTATAGGTTCCTACCCCTTAGGTACTTCCCTCCCTTCATCCATTGATACCTCCTCCTTTTATAATAAACTGATTCAATGGGATTTCTCCCTTTTACCCCTAGGGATTCACCAATTGTTTTTGGCTTGTTGTGAGCATTCCTTCAGGATTGCCCACCTACCCATTGGTTGCCCGACCACTACCTCTGCTCAGAATACATTTGTTGCACCACTACTCTTTTTGTGACAAAATTCAATTTTGGTTGTTCATGCTATATACCTCTACCTCTAGGTTCAAATGGATAAGGATTGCACTACCTCACCACCTACCTCTATGGCATGCATCAAATGGTTCCAGCCATCTACTACTTCTTTTGGGTATGATATTATCCCAGCAGGGTATATTCCCAAAAGAAGTCACGGCTGGAAACCAAATATAGACCCTTTTTCCCCCCACCACCAAACCACACCCTCTGAATCTCCTTGATCGTGGGTCCACCTCCCTTGTATTGACTGGGTACAAGTTGGTGGTGCTTTGGCCTTTGTGTGCTTGCTCCATTAGCTTCTGTTTTTGTCTTCTTTCGTTCCCACGCCATTTCTACCATAGTAGATTAGTTTTGTTTCATTCTACTGCGTGTCTCTATCTTATTTCTTCATGCGTTTCCTGTTGTATTTGTCATTTCCTTTAGTTTGGCTTTTCTTCCCTTCACGCAATGCTTGGTGTTGACACTTCCTGCTGTTCCTTGTTTTTTTTATCGTGCTTCTTCATATTAGTTTTCACACCTATCTTTTTATACAAAAGGATTTGGGCCTTTGTGGGCCAAATAATGTTGACTGGATCAAAAGGGTCTTGGACCCAATTTGTCTTTATCTGTCGAAGCCATTATGTTGAAGAACTGTATTCTACGGCAAATCTGCATTCTGTTGCAAATTTGTACTCTGGTTCCGATCGCTTTCCCTTGCATTTCTTTCTTTGGACCTTTCTTGCTCTTTGGTCTTCTTGGTGGGCTTTTGGGCCTTGCTTTTCATTGGGCTTTCCTCTGTATGGGCTTTTAAGTCTTGCATCTTATTGGGCTTTCTTCCTCATGGGTTTTTGGGTACAGATTTGCAAAAATGGGCATCAACAATACTTTATCGAATATGAATGTAATGATTTAATGCCTAAGTTGATTACGTTGAATGAACTTCTAGTTTACCCTTTATTCTTTTGTTAGCACTATGGACAAAATTCTTATAAATAAATCACTTTTATTGCAAAATTCACCTTTTAAGCAAATTCATATTTATTTGAATAATTTTCCTTTAGATCCTAGACTATGGCTATGAGAAAAGGTCTCATCTTTTTATCCTAATGATCAAGGGAAAATAAAAAAAGTATATTCACAAAGAGGTTTTAGCCATGATTTCTCTAAAAAAGAAATTAGTGAAGCATTGCATTGATTTAATCCTGATTAGTTTAAAGAATACAAAATATTGGTAGGAATATATCATAAAAATGATGATACATTTTGTTTATATTGTTACTTATTTAGGCAAGATGTTGGTTTTTTTTTTTTTTTAATAGAAAGATGTTGGTAATTGAATGAGAGATCAGTAGTCTAATGATTACTTGGTTGTGTACATTGAAAAAGATGTAGTTGATAGCATCAACAATGAAACTATCATACAACAATCTCAAAATATGAAAAACTCATCGAAAGAAATTTTAAAACTTTATGTATTTGATCTTTTTTTTTTTTTATGTCAATATATTCAAGTTTTATTTTTATTAAATTTTGTTTAATTTAAGTTTCTTAATGACTATTTTGAAAAAATTTCTAGAGCCACCACTGACTTTCAATCCACTATCACACTAAAACCTTTGATAGGGTTCTAAGAATTTTTTTTTTTTTTTTAAAAATGACAATTCCAAAAAACTTAATTGTTATAAAGCAGCTTCTAAAAAAAAAAATTGTTATAAAGCAATTGCAGCCAAAAACATTACTCTAAATAACTTTTGTTGCTAGCATAACACTTTGATATCAACACTACTTGTCATGGCGGTCACTATCATCACTTTGTTCAGTTTGTTTGTTGCCATATTCACCACTTCACCCCATCACAATCAATGCGCTTGTGAAAATTAGCATGGTGTTGATTTGCATGTATTGAATGTAGAGATAAGATAGATTTTTTTTTTTTTGGAGAAAAAGGTAAGATAGAATTTTAACTTATAATGTCCACTCCATGAACCATGATAATTACTTTATATTATTAGGTTAAAACACTAATCGATTTATGTTATAAGTAGAAATTGAATCCTATATCTCTTATCATGTATGTATTGAATTTATAAATAAAACATTTTTTGCATGTAAAAATAAATTTATGATTGGAATATTAATTTTTTTTTTGATGGGATTAAATTTTTAATTATGAGTTAAGATTTACGTTTTAAAACATATTCTTATTAATGATAAGGAATCTTAAATATTTAATTATGTCAAAATTTATGTATTTAATTTTTTTTAAAACTATCACTGTATCATTTATTTCCACATATAAGTTCAAAATAACTATGTGTTTTTTTTTAATAAAAATTATGTAAAATTTGACTTTATTTCCTAGAAAAATAAAAAAAATAAATTAAATATTAAATGAACATTATTAGTTATGCACTCAAACACTCAGGTCAAGAGTTTGGTAACTTCTTAAAAAAAGAAAAGAAAAAAAAAAGAGTTTGGTGACTTAACACAGTCTAATTTCCCATAAGTTTTATCATAAAATAATAATTATTGAATGGACAACTTTTATAATAAAATTTAATTTATAATGTTGATTTCATAATAATTGCTCTTTATTACCATAATAAGACATTAATATTTTTTGGAAAATACCCTTTAGGCATTGGTTAACAATACATCTAAAGAAAGTTTTTATAGGAAAAGGAAAAAAGAAAAAAAGAATTAATGTTTTGACAATTTTTTTTTTTATTTTCTATAAAAATTGTGTCAAAACTTTTTTAAAATAAATTGTTAACCATCACTTTAAAGGTATTCGTTAACATAACTCATTTTTGTTTAGCATAAGTAAGTTGTGAACTTTATATTTCTCTTATTTGAAGATAGTAAACAATAATCATTACTAGTTGAACGAACACCATATCTTTAAGATTTTTTTTTTTTATAAAAAGATTTCCAATCCGACCTCTTTTTTTTTTTTTGGCTAAACTTCCAACCCTGACCTACTGTAACTTTTTTTTTTTTTTTTTGAGAAAGACCTACTGTAACTTTGTGAAAGGAAAAAAAAAAAACAAAAAATCATAGCACATGCCTCACGTCATGTTCTCAAAAGCAGTAGATTAGCACCAAGTGGTTTGGTCAATCCTGGCTGGAACACGTGTATATGATATGGAAATATGAGATACAATTAAGCAATCAATTATTAACGTAGCAGAGGAAAGGAGACCCTCAAACACGAAAAATCCCATTCATTCATTTATTAATAATTGTTCCATTTGATATTTTCCAACTTTACCGTATGCTTTTGCTAGAAGAGCCCGACAAAACAAGAAACAGATTATTATTACAACACATAGAGACACAGACAACATAAATATTATTAAAGAATAAAGATGTGTTCAAGATGGTGGTACAGCTCAGCTTTCCGGTGGCCGGAGTTCACTCTCCCTATGCCAATATCATCAATTTTCCGGTGGGCAGGATTTAATCTTTCCTACTTTACAACTGGTTGGAGCATAGGGAGCTTTATTAGCTTCAGGTGGTTGGATTTTACTATTTTTGATGATGTGTTTTGGACCATTGTGATGACGCTAGAGTCTGTGGCTTTGGTTGCCATGCTTTGTTATTTCTTTGTATTCTGTGGCTGTACCGTTTGATTTTTTTTTTAATAAATTAATTCCTTGTAGATAATATTCCTGCTAGTTTTATTGGCAGCCAGGAATTTCTGACATCCTATGCAAAATTGGTTGGTACTTTGGGGGGTTTGAACTTTGAAACATGAATGATGGTTAATTAGATGATTATCTTATAGTTTAACTTGTTTGTTATTTATAGGCTGAAATCTTGGATGGTGCTTTTTGTTTGTTTTTTGGGCTATATAATTAGCTGGTGGCATGAGTTCCCAGATTCCGTCTTCCAAAATCCTTTACTTCTTTTAGTGTTTCATTATGTTAGATGGTGATTCTGAGTGTCCATGAATTTTTCTTTGTAGTTTTTTTTGGGGGGGAGGGGTTGCATATAATTTTAATGTAGAGTCAATTGTCTTAGTACCAAAGTAATAGGATGAAAACGTAAGGAACTCTCATAACTTGTTGGTTTGGGATACTTGAAAGTGTGAAACAAGTAAATTTATGGTTTCAAAACTAGTAGAGAAAGGAGTTCTATGATTAAAAATGGGAATGCGATTCACTTCGTTTCGTTTCATTTGAAATTGAGAGAGTATATTTCAAAACTAGTAGAGAGAGGAGTACTATGATGAAAAATGGGAATGCGATTCTCTTTGTTTCATTTGAAATTGAGAGGGTATATTTCAAAACTAGCAGAGAGAGGAATGCTATGATGAAAAATGGGAATGTGATTCTCGTTTCATTTGAAATTGAGAGAATATATTTTACGGTTAAGATTTTATTTCATGAATTTATTAGTGTAAATTTATAAAATTTAATAAGAATTATGAAGTGAATCCTTTTCAAATAGAGAAAGATAATTTCTTTGAAATTGTAATGTATCTGTATGTGCTATATAGAAGGGGGAAGAAGAAATGTTGGTTTGTAGATGGGCCATTGATTATTGAGATTTGAGAATTCAAAAACTACTTGAATCTCTGTTTCTTCTGCCTTTATTTGTGCTTTCAAATAGACAAATATTTTACAATTGGAAAGCTGAGGAAACTTGCTGAGAGGAGGCACAAGCAGCAGCCACTTTCAAGAATTTGCTAGTCATGTGCAAGTGCAACATGGTCCGATTGGCTGTAAATGTACAGTACAGTGCATAATTGGTGCCCACAAGTGCTCTTGAGGGGTTGGGAAGATTTAGCTTTATGAGGACAGCAGTGTATGAAACTGGGTTTCTGGGGCTTAGTTACTCTCTTTTTCTTTTTTCTTTTTTTGAGAAGAAACATAGGTGTTTATAGTTACTCTCTTGGTGGCCCTTGATTTGATGGGTTTGAAATTGGTTTTCTGGAAGCTTTACAGGTTGGAGCCACTTTAAAATAATGCATGAGTTCATCCTTGAGTCCTTATCATTTGCAAGGAGGTTGAGTCCTATGGTGGCTGGTTGCGATATAGGCCCCCATTTTTGATATAGTTGCCTTAAGCAATATACACTCTGTCCTTGAGAAGGGGCACCTAGTTTGAATGGTTGAATGTCATGAACACTGTTATTGAACTCAGATCAGATATCAGTCAAGAAATTGCTCATGGATATTTGACTGGTTGCAGATCAGTCAAATTGTTAGGTTACAATAAAGATATATGCCAAAAATACATTTGATAGTAAACTTGGTATTTATGTTATCAAGAGGGAAGATAGGTTAATGATAGGAACTATATACAATATTATAATATCTTTTTTTTAAGTTTTTTCCTGACTAGACTGTATAGAAATGACTCGGTTCATTTATAACCATAATTGAAAAGAGGTCAAGAATTCAAAAAATATTCATTTATAACCATAAGTGAAAAGAGTTTAAGAATTCAAAAAACATGACATTAGGATGGGTTTAGTGAGTACATAATTATTACGTGATTAAGATTTATTTTTCCTTCTCCTTTTTCCTTTCCTATAAACAACATATATATCATGTATGTTTTTCTAAAATTTTTTAAGAAAATGAGGCTTTTGCGATTTAGAACTTTAACTAAAAAGTTCTTTAGTATTAACAAATTACAGTGAATAGTATTTTTAAAATTCTGGATTTGTAAAGCATGAAAAATTTAATTATATGGTTTTTCATAAAGTTCCAAATTCAGGTTTAGCCTAAAGTTGTTTTGCCAAACCTTTGACAATTTCTATTAAAAGAGTTTTTTTAAACTCTTAAAACGCTTTTAACATCCTTCCAAAAGCCTAATCAGAGAGCCCCTAATCTTACCTCTTTTAACAGGATCTTGTAAGTTGTAATACAACCATCACTATGCATTCATAATGGCATTCTACCAAGTACCAAATATATATATATATATATATATATATAAATATATTTCAATTTGATGATGATTCATGCAGCCCCTGTCAATCTGTATCTCTCCGTTTCTTCTGGGAAATTCTCAGAGAATCACAAATCTTGCTCATAGTTAAGGATGTAGATCATTGGATGGGTCAAAATGAGGAGATAAAATCATAATAAAATTACTTCAAAAATGGAACATTGGCTAAATAGACAAAATCGAATCCTCAAATCATAGTTCAAAATAGTTATGGCAATAGTTAAATTTACCTTACAAAAAAAGGCCCAACTAATAAAAATAGTTAAATTTACCTTACAAAAAAAGGCCGAACTAATAAAAATATGTTCTCAAGCATATAACTAAAGGCCCAACGAGTAGCATACCAAAATGCATTATTCTTTTTGGCATTAAAGTAACATATGACATATCTAATGATTTTTTTTTTTTCTTTCAGAAAGTTCATTTTCATTATTTCGGCATAATTTTTTTACCCTTCAGCTACGGAAACACCTAATTCACATCCATTTTCACAATAGGTTTGGATTCAACTTGTGATTGAATAATTTTAAATACAACTAATTACATATTCAATTCACAACTTGTTAACTTATACGATTGTGAGTGGTGAGTTTTTTTTGTCATGTTTGACTCACTACTTTACGTTGCCCACTCACAATCATACAAGTTAGCAAGTTATGAAATTAAGTGTAGAAATGGTTATGTCAGTAAGTAGACCACGAGTAAAATTACAACACTTTCCGACTAACATGAGTACTATTTGAAAAAATGTATTTGAGTATATCAATCATAATAATCTGATTAATTAAGCATGTGGCGATTTATTTTTTTTGGTAAACCATGGATTTTATCATCAAAATATAATGTAAATCAGTTAATTATGTTTTTGGCAAAAGAATAACAGAAATGGTTATGGCAGAAAGACACAATTCAGCCAAAAATACAGGGCATTTAATAAAAGTCCATGAAGTCTAGTCTACCACGAAGCCAACTAAAGTAACTAAACCCTCCAGCAAAAGTACACACAGAAATTATAGAAAATCAAAAGTAGCAAGCTCAACCAATAAGAACAACACACTTTGCACCTTTATGATACTAACACGTGTCTGTCCTACAAAACCCCAGCCACACAAACACTCCCCCTCTCTCTCACACGAGATGGTGTTGTGTGTTTCCGTCGCATGCTTCTTCACCCTCACATGAGGTGGACCCACACATACACCGTTGCAATTTCAAAAACCCAAAAAGCCAAAACCCAGAAATCTAAAAACAGGTTTTTCCATTTCTTCTTTCATTTTCCTTTGAAGGTTTCTCAAAAGCCCTCACATTTTCTTGAAAAACCAAACCAAAACTACTCGTTTTTCTCTTTTTTGGGTGTCCTAAAAAAACACACACACCCCAAAAAAAAAAAAAAAAAAAAAACGAAAGCGATTCATTGTTTGAAATCGCAGAAAAGATTCTCGGTTTTTTTTTGCATTTGTGGTGTATGGCAGGGAATGCTTTTCACAACCAAAACGGTGTCGTTTTCGTGAACCACCTTCCTCTTCCTCTTCCATTTCCTCAGCCATTTGCTCTGATAAACCATAGAGGTGGTGGTGAGGTACTTGTTCCGTACAACCCACCTTTACTAACTCCTCTTGGATTTTCTGTATTGAAGGCTCAAATGGACGAGTGCAGATCAATCTCTCTGCTTCAGGTAGTTTTTTCTTCTTTCTTTTTATCTGGGTTTGTCTCAAGTTTCTCTCTTTTTTGTTTTTTAGATTCGAATTTTCAATATTTTGTTAAAAAATTTTTGGTGGGTTATGTTATCTTTGGTTTAATATATATATATTTTTCCATTGGTTTTAGTTCATGGTTAAAGAAGAACTCGTGCCGTCTCCGGAAGAAGAAGAGAGGAGGAGGAATGTCATTGTGAAGCTCAAACAGGTTTTCTTGAATTTCAAAATTATGTTCTTTAATCTTTGATGTTTGATTTTGGATTGAATAAAATAGTTTAGAAGAATGCCTGTACCCGCATTAGATTGTTCAAATACATAGCGTATTCCGCATTAGATTGAATAATACTGGTATGTTTGAATATTGTAAAGAACCTAGTGATATAAGGATTTGAGTTAATGGTAAAAAAATCTTGAAGTTTTCCCACTTTTACTCTGAGATCTTTCCTGAAGAGAAATAGGAGGACTCGCATTTTTGTTATGGCGGCTGAACAATTACTCTTCTGTTGACTTATGGCCTATTTGCAAATTCTTCTGTGAGGACATTGTCTTGAGATAAGGTTTGCAGTAAATCTTGCTAGTTATGTACTTTTTTGATGGAAGTAATCTTGTTCTCTATTGTGGTGGTTGGTTGTATTGTGTAGGGTTTTTCATGTACTCAACCACAATAAATTAAAATTGAAAATTTCTTGTTTAGTGATGATTCACCTTGATAATTTTCTAGTTTAGTTTGTGTTGAATCTTTTGATGTCTCATATAATTATGTAGATAGTGTTGGCATGGATTAAGAAGGTTGCGTGGCAACATCGACTTCCGAAAAAGCAAATTGCTGCCTCCAGTGGCACAATATTGACATATGGATCATATGGCCTTGGAGTAAGTTCTTTCTCTTGTCTGTTGATTTTTACATTTCTCCTGAACATGTTGTATACTGGTGCTCTGTGGTGCTTACGCTATTAATATATGTAATGTGATAATTATGGAAATCCTATGATCTGAAGCTGTCTAGGTCAGAACTTCAAGAAACTTTTGGCTTTTCTTCTTCAAATATAGTCACGAATAATATAATACTACAAGAAACTTCAAGACACTGTGGTGTTTGGATATAAACAGTGCAATGGGAATTATAATTTAATATGGGTAACATTCAAGACACTTCTAGGGCATGTTTAGAGTGTTGCCGGGATGAGCTTGTTTTGTAATCTTTAATTTTCAGAGGCAGGGTATTTAGTAGTACCTTAAGAAGGATGGGTTAAAAATATAGAAAGAGTATAAACCCCACTTCAGTCCATAATTGTAAATGTGGGAACTTTGTAGTAATATTTTGCATGTTGATAGAGCACCTTATATTTATTTATTTATTTTAAGTGTAGCCACCACAGCTGAAAATTTTTGTTGTCATTTCTCATTTTTTCTTCTTATAAACTGATATCAATATATGTCTTTAAATATATTCAGGTTCATGGTTCAGACTCTGATATTGATGCTTTATGCGTTGGTCCTTTCTTTGCCACCATGGCAGTAAGTATCTGTTGCCTGCTCATTATCCCTTGGTTTTGAGTGACAGCATTTTCTCAATTTTTAATGAATGTGATTATGCAGGATGACTTTTTTATTGTTCTGCGCAACATGCTTAAAGGCAGACTTGAAGTGTCAGAGATCCACTGTGTAAAGGATGCAAAAGTGCCTCTAATGCGATTTAAATTTGATGGGATCTCAATTGATCTCCCATTTGCGCAGCTTAAAGTGTTATCTGTCCCTGAAGTAAGTGTTGAGACTATGCAATAAATATTATGTTTGTGATTTAACTAACTTGATGCTCACTACTGCTATTTTTTTTCTGGCATGTTTCTAGTAACTCAGTGTGAGCTTTGCCTTAAGCATTGTTTTTTAGTTGTCATTATCAATGAATCTTTTGTGCTTCCCCATTGATCATGTGGAAATTTTGACTGCCTAAGCCTATGAATTGCAGAATGTGGATGTACTGAACCCATTCTTCCTGAGAGATATTGATGAAACTAGTTTGAAAAGCTTGTCTGGTGTACGTGCTAACAAACGCATTCTTCAGCTTGTTCCAAACGTGGAGGTACATGTTGATTTGATTTAATTTTTTTATGTTTCAGAATACTACTTAATTCTCCTATTATCTAGCTAACCAAATGCAAGTCTCGCTTTGACATTTCTATCTCTTGAGCAATTTTTAAACATTCCAAGGAAAATGTTCCTTCAATTTATCATTAAGGAGCGAATATGACATAGAAGAGATGGTATCTGAAGCTTGATTTTGTGCCAATGTGTCTTCCTATCAATGTTGCACTCAGATGATCAATGTATAACTATTAACTAAGAAATACCAGGTCTTGAGGTTGACGTTTTTACAGTGGATTGTTTCTAGGCTTATGGGAAATGTTTAGCATTGATGTGTTGTCTAACATGGTTGCTATGGGCAAACAAGAATGCATGTGTATGCATGCATGTGGATGGGTCTATTCTTTTGGATTGGAGTATGCTGTCTTGGAAAGCACTGTGGTGTTGTGGGATTCACCAAGACTATTTGATATGCTATAAGTATTAGACTATGTGTGAGCCTCCTTTTGTATTGCATGCATGGGTTTCTTGTCTGTGGTTGAGGGGGAGTGGGGTTGACAAGTACACGACTATACTGTGGGGGTAATTGTAAATGTGAAAAAAAAAATCTTTGCAGGAGTTTTTGGGAGTATAGTTTCTCCTTATGCTACTTAATTTGTTCTAAATCTCATGTATATTGTAACTGATGTGTTTCAGAATTTCCAATCGATGCTGCGATGTGTTAAGTTATGGGCAAAAAGGCGAGGAGTGTATGGTAATGTAAGTATGTTTTGCCTGCTGGTGATGTCATATGCATGCTTTGCTTTATTTGTGTGACACGAGCTTTTTTGGGCATATTGTTTTTCAAAAAGTGATGAATACAAGTATTTTCCTGCTGATTACAGTTACTTGGCTTTTTGGGAGGAGTTCATCTGGCAATCCTTGTGGCTTTTGTTTGTCAAGGAAATCCAAATGCTAGCTTAAATGCTCTTATTATGAACTTCTTTGAGACATTTGCACATTGGCCTTGGCCTACTCCAGTAATCTTGCAAGATGGACTGCCAGCACCTGGAGATGCCCTGGAGACACGGTCCTTAATGCCCATTCGGCTTCCATGTAGTCCATATGAATATTGCCATTCCAATATCACTAGAAGCACGTACTACAAGATCAGGACAGAGTTTCTCCGAGGCTATACTATGACTAGGGTATGTTTTGTGTTTTAGGTGGGACATAATTGTTGGTATGCCTATTTGATCTCTCGCCAAACTACTTATATTGAAGGAATTTCTGAATTTGGGTTTGCAATTAATTATGTCATCTCTATAGTTTTGTTTTGGAAAATCTTACTTGATGATGATCTTCTGATGACAAGATAATGTGGGACTATTTTTTGTTCTCTCCCCTGTTGTTGCAGGATCTTTTGAAGCCAGACTTTGATTGGGGTAGCATATTTGAGCCTTATCCATACTCAAAGATACATAGCCGATTTCTTAAAATTTACCTCTCGGCTTCTGAGCAGGATGAGCTAGGGGATTGGGTAGGTTGGGTGAAATCACGTTTTCGCTCTCTTATTGTCAAGGTAAGTGGCTCATATTGGAAGTTCATTGTATACACTATACATATTTATATAGTTGATATGATAACTTTTCTGACTTGTACATGCATAGGAGTTGGGTGTTGTTATTCAGGGCATGATCAATCTTTGTCCTGGAGACATTATTGGTACAGCTGGTCCTAGATTAAAGGGACATGGCCAATCAAAAAAGATAAAAAGGGATATAACCTCAGTGCCAATTTGTATATTTTCTTAAATTTAGATGGAGTCCGTGCTTCTCATGGTTATATGGATTCATAAAAGTACAGAAGTCAGGTTCATTGAATCCATTTTTATGTAGTTGATGCGATTACTTTGGCAAAAACACCAAGCATAAATGCACATGAGTTGGCTGTCTTGTGATTCAGGTCATGAGTGATCATGTTATGGTAGGTTTATAGTACAGGAGTGTTATTTGCATAGCTGGCCCTACTCCCCACAATTATATTGATTCAAAGAAGTCAGGCTAGAATTGGACATATAAATGATCTAGCATAAAAAATTATTGGAAGATGGGTGTTAAATGCTGCAGTCACATGGGAAATCTTTGTTCTTTCATAAATTTCTCATGCTACTTCATTCTCTACTTTTTTCCTAACTGAAGCATATCCGTGATAGATATTTTGATAAATATTTCTCCTATCCTGTTAGTAGATCTAACAAATTAGTAGGACATACAACGATGAATATCATTACTAGGGTATATTATACATTTGGTAGATAAGTTTGATTTTGGTCTTTCAAATTTAAAACTTTGGATTTAGTCCCTAAAATTTCAAAAATGGAATAATTCATCCTTGAAATTTGTGGCAAGTTTGGTTTTGGTCCATTTAAGTATTGGGTTAGTTTGATTTTTCTCTTCTAAATATGGTGTTGGTTCAATTTTGTTCTCTTAAATATGGGGTTAGATCAATTTTGATCCTGAGATATGTGGTTTGTTTGATTTGGTCCCTCAAAAATGTGGGGTGCCTCAGCATTTCTTTAGTCATGTAAACAAAAAGAATAGATGGAGGGTCCAAAAGTGTTTCCTTTTTGAAATTTCAGGATAAAATTCTAACTTTTAAAATTTGGTATACCAAAATCATATATACACCAAATTTCAGGGATCAAAAGATAATTTACCCATGTCATTTATCAAAAATTTCTTAGTATCTTTTCTTCTTGTTCTGTTTGACACAGCTGGAGGAGATACAAGGTGCTTGTGACCCTAATCCTACCGAGTATGTAGATATGGATGTAACAGAGCCCAATGTTGTGTTCTACTGGGGCTTAAATCCTTGCAAGCGTAATTTCACAGATGCAGTGTCGGTCAAGGAGGATTTCATGACGAATATCAATAATGGCTATCAAGGTTGTCCTGGAAGGATGGAATTATCCATTGTCCTAACTTCTGAGCTGCCGAAGAATGTTCTTGCTGATGGTGCTGGAAGTGGGAAGCATACAAGAGCATGTTGGAAGATTCTTGATTACTACAATCAACAAAGGATTCCAATTTACTCACAGCATTTGCCACATTACTTTGTTGGGTATGTGGCAACCAATGGAGAGCCCGAGTACCCAAGTGCTGGCGGTTAGACTTATCATGAACATTTAAAAAAAAAAAAAAAAATCTTGTTATCTTGGTCTTGCTTTTTGCACTCTTGGGTTTAGGTTTTCATGTTTGCACAGTTTTTACGAGGATCAGAAGAAACTATACAAAGATGAGGATATATGAAAGTTTTGGACTGTATAGTAAAAACAAGTTGTAGAAGCTAAAAGTTGCATTGTACTTGTAAAGTCTTTTGTAAACTCAAATATGCAATCTTTTAGCATCTTGCCCTTCGAAATTGTTGTGAATTTCACAGAAGAAAAATGTTATTAGAATGGTTTTTGGTCGCAATTACTATTTCAAATGGATGTCATTGCCTTTGCTCACATGATTTGTTTTGGGCAGTATGAACATTCATACAAATGGCAAAGTGGTGATTTTAAAGATTTTTTAGTACCGAGTTCATCAGGAGAAGGTATTTTGTGCAAGCGTCAAGGTCGAAGCAGCATTTAGTATTTTCTTATATATATATATATATATATCAATATTTGTTAGCTAACGCTGAGTTTACAGTTACACAATATAAAATTTCCAAAAAGTATTGGATCTAATATTTTCACAAAATTTGAGTTTTAACTTTTTTGAAAGCAAAAAAAAATCCTCAACAATATTTTATGAAAAAAGCCTATATCACTCGTACAAAATTGAGCAAGAAATACTCAGGGAGAGGGGGTTTGCCTCCAACCAATCAAAGACCAAATTGCAAACTTTTGGCAGGATTTGCTAAAATACAAAGCATAACACAAATATGAATAAAAGATGTAAGGAGTCAGAAAGGTGACACTGACACTGACACTGACACAGAGCAAACTTGGAAAATCAATTGCTCCTGTATGCTATTTGGCACTTATAGAGGAGAACTCAATCGATAAAAACATGAAACATGAAACAGAAGATCGGAAATTATGAGCGAGATTTGAAAAAATAAATAAATAAAAAAGACAGAAAAGAACATTGGTATCTTTTTAAAAAGCACCCCAATAATCACGAGAGAGGTGAGTCGATCCATGTAGTCGTCAGACATGGGTGACCGTACAAGTGCTAATGTCATCGTATGGATGCTAACCTCAACACCTGCCTCTTTCACCTTTTAATGATGAGCTCTAGTTCTAGTGTTTTTAAGATACTTTTAGAGTTGGATCTATTGCTTTGATATCAAGTTGAATTTAAAAGTTTGAAATATCATGGTTATATGAGATGAATGAGAGAGTAGGGAGATTAAAAAATAGATTTATGACATTATTTATGGTCATATTAACCGGTGTTTTTAAGAAAATTGTTAATAAACTAAATTAAGAAAATTTTAACATTACTTTTATAAAAAATATAAAATATTGTTAAAAAAATTAATTACTTTATCAATTTTCAATATAATGTTTTTAAAATTTGTTCCTAAACCAATGCGGTTAACATTTTCTATTTCTATTATTTTTTTTATGGGAAACATTTTCCATTATTTATTATTCTCTTCACTGTAGCTAATATAATTATATTCTTCTGTATGACACAATTACGATAATATCCTTAAAGTACAAGAATAACAAACCATTAGGCCCAATACATATAATAACTACTATAATATATCAATATATTATCTCTCTCAGAACAAAATGTATTTAGATGACATATATAACATTATAAAAAATGTTCAAATTCTAATTTGAAGGGGAGCAGCTTCAACCCTTTCATATCATGGAAATGGCCTACAATCTTCTTCATGATTTCTCGAGGTGGGAAACTGTACCACGGGTTGGCGTGGATGAGAGGCTTGGGAAGAGAATTGTTGACGAATTGGCTCGACGTGCGTTGTCAGAGTAAAGCATTACCGTTTTATGGTCGATGTCATGTGTGCTGTCAATTATAATTGCTTCCAGTTGGATGCCTTATAGGTGTAAGTATATTTTTTTCTGCTGTATACGCGTAAGAAAAACACTTTCACACCGGCTGACATTCACTATTTTACTCCTAAATTCACAATTGTTATGAAAATATTCACATTTTAACGCATAAAAATGAATGTAAAATAGTAAATATGTGATAATCAAAACCCAAAATTGTAAGAAGGCATCTTATAAATATATATATATATAAAATATATATATATATATATATGACGTTAGGGACGGAGTCAGGGGTTGAGGGGGGACACGTGCCCCTGACCCTATTCAAAAAATCTATTAATATTTCTTCTATTATATTATATAATACAATAAATGTATTTAAAAATTATATAAATAAATAGTTAATAAATAGTTAATAAATAGGATGGTTTTTTAAACCAAAACTAAAACACTCCTGATATAACATTTTTTATAATTACAATTTCAAAATGATTTTTTTATGTAAATAAACCCCTAATAAATAAATAATATAATGAATATATTATTTTATTTTGAATTTTCTTGCATTCAAATATTGCTTAATATACGCCTGAATGAATTGTTATTTTGCAAATTGATCTCAAATACTATATATATATATATATATATATATGTTCGCTTGCACATGCATAAATGTGATGTCAAATATAATTTTTGCCCCCCCCCCCTTTAAATCAGATCCTGGCTCCGCCACTGTATGGCATATGCATCATCTCCTATGACACAATTAGGATAGTATCCTTAAGTACAAGAATAACCAGCCAATTATAATATCCACTAACATATATCAATATACATCATTCATGTTATTTCTCCCATAATAAGATGTATTTACTATTTAGATGACATTTACAACACTATAAAAAGTTCAACTTTAGTTATAGTTTAACATTAGAGATAAGAAATGATCAATGAGTTTTAGTTAGTTCAACTAGTAAAGTCTCTAATGGTTAAATAAAATATTTGGGGTTTAATATCTGCTTATTCCAAAAATCAATTGTTGTTTTTTTAAATTTTTATTTATTTATTTTATTTTTTATGATAACTGATTGATGTCTCAGTCTAATGATAAAGAGCTATCATCAGAAGGGGACGCTATAGATTTGATATTCTCTCAAAAAAAAGAAAAAAGGGATCACATATATATGATATATCTATTATTTCTCTTGTAGCAAATGACCCTATAAATTATGGGACCCATTGATTTACCTGAAACAAGGGCTAAATTCCCTATAAAAGGGCTCACATGCGGGGAAAATTATTAGGTACTCTCGGACTACCATAAATACGAAGTTTCCTTTCTCACATGAATGGTGGGTCTCACCAGGAATTTAATTAGTAGGATCAACCATTCATGTGAAAGGAAGGAATACGCATTTATGGTACTTCGAGAGTACATAATAATAATTTCCCCCATTAAGGTTTTTTTTTTTTCCTAAAAAAAATGCTCCTTTTAAGCAGAAGTACCACACAATCCCACTTAGAAATTATTCTAATTAGAATAAGCATCACCTTCAATCTTCGCAATTTTTACATCCCATCAACTGTTTTTTTTTCCTGCAAAGATTAGAACTTTGGCAAGTCATAGCTCTTGTTCATGTTGTCCTCCAAACAATATTTCTACCATCAAGCCAATGCGCCAGACCAAACAATAATGACAATTTGATTGACCAAACATGCAAGCAAACACTAAACTACAATCTTTGTTTAACGATTTCAGTTCTACTTTATTCATTGGGTGCATGTATCTGTGGTACTTAATTTTGTCAGGTAATGGTGTAATCCTAATTCTAAGATTTCACTAAAATCACATAAATATCTACCAAAACCTACAAATCCTAATGGTCTCTCAAGCATCCTGTTTTTGGATGTTTTTAATTGGGTCATTACCTCCCAAGTTTTGCTCATGTCATCTTGGAGGAGGCATCTGTGTAGTTCGTGTTTCGTATGTTCTGTCTGGTTTTGTTTTGTTTTTGCTGGTGCTTTAATTAAAGTTTTTCTTTTGTTTAGGGGGGTTGATCCAAAGTTTTGCCTCATGATTTCTCAGTTCTAAGTTCTCTGTTTTTATTTTATTTTTAATTTTTTAAAATATATGCTGACATTGTAGTACCTGTGGTAGTCTTTGTGATATGAAAATAATATTTTAATTTGGCCGTTAGCTATATTAGCATTTTTCATTTATCACTTAAACGGCAGAGGCCATTTTAAAACAATACCAAAAAGTTTGGGACAAAATTGACACGTTTAAAGCGTTAATGATCAAATTGACGCACAACATAAAGATTAGAAACCAAACTCGAAATTTACTCGGAAAAATATAAAGAAATTCAAATCAAATATGCAAACAAAAAATTCACATTAAAGCAGTTGATAACTTCCAAAATACATAATGACTACTGGCTTCCTTAGTTGATGAACGGTTTTATGTGGAAAAATATTGATTTATATTATGAGTCATGTTAATGGGTGCCTTTAGGATAATTGTTAATAAACTATATTAAGAAAGTTTTTAACACAATATTCATGAAAAATATAAAAAATTGTTAGAAAAATTAATTGTTTTATCATTTTCTCATAAAATGTTTTTAAAAATAGTTCATAAACCAATGCCCTAAGGGCATTGGTTAACATTTCCCTTATATTATTACCAAAATAAGTGGTTGAATTTTATAATACTACAAAAGATTTTATTTAAAATAATTGAAACTTCCATATTTAGTTTTGTTTTGCATTCTCCTATTTCAAAATATGAGGTGCCAACATAAAAGGAAAATGCGTAATGTTTCGTTTTTATATAAATATTTATATCATTCTCATTTTTAAGGATTTTACATGTAAAATTTGGCAATGATGTGTAAAAAATTATACTTTAAAGTGAAAAGATTATAATTAGATATAATTATATTGGTTATAAGAGAGGGAGGGTGGCAAGGAGGGGGAAGAAAGTCGCGTAATTCTTATGTACTTCTGGAGCAAGGAGAATTATGATGATCCTTTCTCTCATATTCATGGTGAAGTCCATCATGAATGTAAGAGGAGGGAACACCATTTCTCTATATTACGGGAAAACTTAAGAATTTTCCGAGAAAGTCTAACTTTTGGGTTTCTTTTCCGATTGTGTTGCATTTTTTTTTTTTTTGACAATCAAGGGTATCCAGATCTCTTTGAATATCTGACTATTCCTTTAGGTATGTGCAGTCCCCCTGTTTCACATAGACCCAGTTATTACAAGGAGAAATCCCTTGAGGTAGCCCTAATTGTGATGCATTTAATTACATATTCAAATACTCATTTATTTAGGAGTATCTAAGGATCCTCATTATTCTATAGTTAAATGAATATCAAATAACCGTAAAATGTGTCATATGTGTATGATGTGTACATATATATCATTGTTTGCCATATGGAGTCATAAGCTTGCATCATTCTAAAAGATGACACATGTTTTTTGTTACATGTATTGTCAAAGGGAGAAAATTATTAGGTACTTTTGGAGTACCATACATACGTACTCCGTCCTCTCACATGAATGGTGGGTCCCATCATGAATTTAATTAGTGAGATCTACTATTCATGTGAGAGGAGGGAGTGCGCATTTATGATACTCCGGAAGTACACAATAATTTCCCGTCAAAGGGACACATGTCATCAATTAGACAGTAAGCTATCAATAAAGTTATATAAGTCCAGCCATGAAAATAAATTAGTGGTAGAATGAGACAGAATATTATATATCCTACCGTAATGTAAACCGTAAAACACAATAATATAAGTTGAAAAATAAGTTAAAACCGAAACAATAGAGTTTAAGAAATTAATATATATAAGGATTGAAAAAGTAAAAGAAATTGATATAAACTTAACAGGAATAGAAATATTGATTTCTACAACAATAAAACAGTATACAAGATTGAATTTCCCATTATTCCATTGAATTAAAGGGGCAGTCATCTTCAAAGCATAGAAAAAATAGGTAATATTTTATCATTTTAGTATTTATATATAAAAAAAACATATAGTATTTTATCATATTATTAGTACTTATGAGTTGTCATATCACTGAGTTTACACTATAAGGGCATGTTTGGTAGATTGTCAAAGGCATTGTAATGTAACAGTTATTTTTATGGTTTAGCTATTCAATAGTTTTGTTATATTTTTATTGAAAAATGATATGTTTACAACATTTTTACAACAAATCCTAAGTAAAAGGTTGTTACTGGTTGTTATTACTGGGGCAGAAAAGTAATCTTAGTGTTAATTTCAAATTTGAATCAATAACAACTAACCATTTGTGATTTGTTGTAAAAATATTGTAGACGTAGTTATTTTCTTATTAATAGTTATTCTTTAAAATGACGAATAATTATTCATTCTAAAAGGATTGTAATAGTTATTGCTTAATAGATGTAATAATTTCTAACGTTAATATATTTCCAAATAAATAAATTTTCCATGTCCACCTAACAATTGTGAAAATAAAAAATCATAAAAAAATAACTCATCTCTCTAAAATTTAAAATATATTATTTTCTAGGAAATATAATTGAATGAATGAGATATTTCCTAAAATAGTTCATAAGTTTTATCTTAATGTGACAACTCACAACCAAACTAATGAATATGTTTAGTTATTCTATTACAACACATTTTATTCTCAGTAATAAAGATTACCATTTCTGTAGTAATCCACGTTCAATGTACCAAACGTACCCTAACTGCATAATGAACGTGTCCTCTCTAAAAATTCCTTTAATACTCCTTCAAAATCCAAGGGGAAAATTTTTCTATTTAAAAAACTATATTTGGAATTATCTAATCTCATAATTACAACGCATTTTATTAGAAAAAAAAAATCAATAGTTTTGACCACCACCCATCTAGGCGAGTTGGTACCTAGGTTCAATCCCCCGCACTTACCTAGCAAAAAAAATAAAAATAAATAATCAATAGTTTTGATGGAAACCGATTCTATATTTATATTTATATTAAAGTTCTATAATTCAAAAAAACAACATAATTGGAATGATCTCATCTCATAATTATTATGCTTTTATTAGAAAAGAAAATCAATAGATTCCATTATAGTTTTCATTTTATTAGGAAAGAAAATCAATAATTTTTATGGCAATCGATATAGAATGGAAATCGATTCTGTTTATATTAAAGTTCTATAATTCACAATGAATTGCATGATAAGTAATTGAATATAACGTATCTTCTCAAAAAGAATATAACGTAGAATCTAATATGAAAACGATAATAACAACAAAAAAAGCATCATGATACATTTTACACATGGAAAGGAAATTAATTTTTATTGAAACAAAGATATAATGTATCTTATGAATTTATGTTATAGATAATTGTACTTGTATCCATTATCTTAAAAAATTGAGATATACATTGAAATTAGTTAGGATAACTATTTGGCAAATTTTATTTTGAAATTTCAACTATATATCAAATTCCCTATAAAAGAGCTCATACATTTAAGCATAAGCTCCACACAATATTCTCTATCCCACTAAGCATAAACATCTTTTCTTCTACAAAGATGAGAACTTTAGTGTTCGTAGTTCTTGTTCACGTTGTCTTTCAAATAATATTTCTACCATCAAGTCAATGTACCAGACTACGTCCCAATGATGACAATTTAATTGAGCAAACGTGCAAGCAAACACCAAACTACAATCTTTGCATCTCTTCCCTTAAATCAGACCCTAAAAGTGCCACAGCAGATGTTGCAGGGCTAGCTCTCATAATGGTTAATGTACTAAACACCACGACAACTCAAACTCTAATCCACATCAATAGCCTTCTTCTTCAGAGCCCAAGAAACGAGGTTAAGGAAGCATTACTCTCTTGTGTTGAAGATTACAAGACTGGTGTTTTAACTGCTGATGTTCCAGAGTCTATTGAAGCTTTAACTAAGGGTAATCCTAAGTTTGCTGATCAAGGTACACAGGATGCTGCCAACGAGAGCAATTCTTGTGAAGAAGGTTTCTCAGGCAATTCACCGCTGACTGTCGAGAACACAAATATAAACAATGTCGCAAGAGTGGCTAATGCCATTGTCAAGCTATTGCTTTAAGTAGCTTTTATGCATTTCTCTATCTTTACTTTCAAATTTGAGAGAATAAGTATAATTACAAAACTCTTTATCTTTAAATAAGGTGATTGGTTGTTGTTGTTACTGATGTTTTTTATAAATTTGATAGCAACATTAGCCAACAGCCCAACGTTGTTAATTCCATTCTAGTGGGCATTCCAATTTGTCCTTTGAAGCATAATATTTTGTACAAGTCTATTTCGACATACTATTTGAGTCAAACAGTAAAATTTCAATAAAATTATATAAAACTAGTTGTGAAAATAAAGCCGGAAGCGTCTAGTCATGAAAACTGTTCAATCAAAACCTCCCGATTGCCTCCTTTAAACTGATCCTTTCACCCAAAATAGCATCATTTTGGTAACTTCAGAATATTTTATAAATAAAACTATTATCATTTAAAATTTTGAAAAGAAAAAAAAAAAAATCCTCAAAGCTCTTTATCTCTCTCACATCTCTGATCTCTCAGTCTCATGCCCAGCCATGGCCGAGATTCATGAGCTCCCCCACCATTGCTAGCAGCGGCTATCGCTGAGGCCACCACCCATAACATTCAGCGTTGATCGATGTGGTCTCCAATGGCCACCTCACCACCCTCAAACTCACCCCACTCCCACCGCCTGTTACATTCATTCGTCCATAACAACAACAACAACAACAGTGGGCTCAGTCAAACAGAGAAGGAATGAACGCTGATGTTGCTATTACTTAATCTAAGAGAGAGAGAGAGAGAGTGTAGGCTCAGTCAAATAGTGGTCTCTTTAAAAGTCCGGGTTGTCAAGTTCAAATTTTTGTGGTTTTGAGGTTGATTTTTTTTTGTTTTTTTGGGTGGTTTTGAGCTCCATGTCTGTTGTTTGCATTTTTCTGTTCTTCCCTTAATTTGTTCTAAAAAAAATTGTTTTGCATGTTTTTATATATTGATTGAATTTGTGTAGGAATATTTGTAAAGTTCCGATGAATCTGTGTATAGATTGGTTGGCAGCAGATGTTTTGATTTTTTTTCTTTTTTTTTTTGTGTTTTTGTAAATATTCAATTTTCTGATTACGTTTAGGCAAAGATTAACGAAGAATCTTATGATCCAAGTGCTATCAAGTATCAGAGTAATTCTACTGTACCCCCAAAAAGGGGGTACGGTAGCCATTAGTTTTTTCTTATATTTGACAGTTTTATCTTTATATTATGTCGTTCCAACATTATATGTGACAGTTCTTTTCTTACATTTGGTGGTTTTCTTATTTTTTTAATCACATTTAACGATTCCATCCTCACATTGTGCAGTTTCAACATTACATGTGACAGTTTTTTCTCACATTTGGTGGTTTTTTTTTTTTTTCCTCACATTTGGCGGTTCCATTCTCATATTGTATGGTTCCAACATCATATATAACCGTTCTTTTATCACATTAGATGGTTCCCTTACTTTTTTCTCACACTTAACGGTTTCATCATCACATTGTGCATTTCCAACATTACATGTGACATTTCTTTTCTCACATTTGGTGGTTCCCTTACTTTTTTTTTCTTACATTTGACGGTTCCATTCTCACATTGTGCAGTTCCAGCATCACATATGACAGTTCTTTTGTCACATTGGATGGTTCCCTTACTTTTAAATTTTCTTCACATTTGACGATTCTATCTTTACATTGTGCAATTCCAACATTACATGTGACAGTTCTTTTATCACATTTGGTAGTTCCCTTACTTTTTTCTCACATTTGACGATTCCATTCTCATATTGTGCATTTCCAACATCACATGTAACCATTTTTTTCCCCACATTTGGTGGTTCCCTTACTTTTTTTCTCATATTTGACGGTTTCATCCTCACATTGGGTAGTTTCCTTACTTTTTTCTCACACTTGACGGTTTCATTAACATTGTGCAGTTCTAACATCACATGTGACAGTTTTTTTCTCACATTTAGTGGTTCCCTTACTTTTTCTCACACTTTACGGTTCCATCCTCACATTGTGCAGTTTCAATATCACATGTGACAGTTCTTTTATCACATTTGATGATTCCCTTACTTTTTTTCACATTTGACGGTTCCATCCTTATGTTGTGCAATTCCAACATCACATGTGACAGCTCTTTTCTCACATTTAGTGGTTCCCATACTTTTTATTCTCACATTTGACAGCTTCATCCTCACATTGTGCAGTTTCAATATCACATGTGACAGTTCTTTTATCACATTTGGTGATTCCCTTACTTTTTTTTCACATTTGACGGTTCTATCCTTATATTGTGCAATTCCAACATCACATGTGACAGTTTTTTTTCTCACATTTGGTAGTTCCTTTACTCTCTTTTTTTCCTCACATTTGACAGTTTCATTCTCACATTATGTCGTTCCAACATCACATATGACAGTTCTTTTTTCACATTGGATGGTTCCCTTACTTTTTTCTCACATTTAACAGTTCCATCCTCACATTGTGCGGTTCCAATATTACATGTGACAGTTCTTTTATCACGTTTAGTAGTTTCCTTACTTTTTTTTCCTCACATTTTACAGTTCTATTCTCACATTGTACAATTCCAACATCACATATGATAGTTCTTTTCTCACATTTGGTGGTTCTCTTACTTTTTTCTCACATTTGATAGTTTCATCCTTACATTGTGTAGCTTCAATATCACATGTGACAGTTCTTTTATCACATTTGATGATTCTCTTACTTTTTTTTTTTCACATTTGACGGTTCTATCCTCACATTATTCAGTTCTAACATCACATGTGATAGTTCCTTTCTCACATTTAGTGGTCCCTTTACTTTTTTCTCACATTTGATGGTTCCATCCTCACATTATGCAGTTCCAACATCACATGTGACAGTTCTTTTCTCAAATTTGGTGGTTCCCTTACTTTTTTCCTCACATTTGACAGTTTCATCCTCACATGTGACTATACTTTTATCATATTCAGTGGTTCTTTTATTTTTTCTAACATTTGATGGTTCCATTCTCACATTGTGCAGTTCCAACATCACATGTGACAGTTCTTTTCTCACATTTGGTGGTTTCCTTACTTTTTTATCACATTTGACGGTTTCATCCTCACAACGTACAGTTTCAACATCACATGTGATAGTTTTTTCTCACATTTGACGATTCCATCCTCACATTATGCGGTTCCAACATCACATATGACAGTTTTTTTGTCACATTAGGTGGTTTCCTTACTTTTTTCTCACACTTGATGATTCCATTCTCACACTTGATGATTCCATTCTCACATTGTGTAGTTCCAACATTACATGTGACAGTTCTTTTCTCACATTTGATAGTTCCTTTACTTTTTTTTCTCACATTTGACGGCTTCATCCTCATATTGTGCGGTTCCAACATCACATATGATAGTTCTTTTGTCACATTGGATAGTTCCCTTACTTTTTTCTCACACTTGACGTTTCCATTCTCACATTGTGCAGTTCCAACATTACATATGACAGTTCTTTTATCACATTTAGTAGTTTTCTTACTTTTTTCTCACATTTTACGATTCCATTCTTATATTGTACAATTCCAATATCACATGTGACGGTTCTTGTCTTACATTTGGTAGTTCCCTTATTTTTTTCTCACATTTGACGGTTCCATCCTCACACTGTGTAACTTCAATATCACATGTAACAGTTCTTTTATCATATTTGGTGATTTCCTTACTTTTTTTTTCACATTTGATGGTTTCATCCTCACATTATGCAGTTCCAACATCACATGTGATAATTTTTTTCTCACATTTGGTGGTTCCTTTATTTTTTCTCACATTTGACGGTTCCATCCTCACATTGTGCAATTCCAACATCACATATGTTAGTTCTTTTCTCACATTTGGTGGTTCCCATACTTTTTTTTCACATTTAACAGTTTCATCATCACATTGTGCAGTACTATCACATATGACTGTACTTTTATCATATTCGGCGGTTCCTTTATTTTTTCTAACATTTAACGGTTTCATCATCACATTGTGTAGTTTCAATATCACATGTAACTTTTCTTTTGTCGCATTTGGTGGTTCCCTTACTTTTTTTTTATCACATTTGACGGTTCCATCATCACATTGTGCAGTTCCAACATTACATGTGACAGTTTTTTTCTCACATTTGGTGGTTCTTTTACTTTTTTTTCCCACATTTGATGGTTCTATCCTCACATTGTGCGGTTCTAATATCACATATGACTGTTCATTTGTCACATTGGATGGTTCCCTTACTTTTTTCTCACACTTAACAGTTTCATCCTCACATTGTGCATTTCTAACATCACATATGACAGTTTTTTTCTCACATTTAGTGGTTTCTTTACTTTTTTTCTCACATTTGACAGTTTCATTCTCACATTGCGCAGTTCCAACATCACATGTGACAGTTATTTTTTCACATTTGATGATTCCCTTACTTTTTTCTCACATTTGACGGTTCCATCCTCACATTATGCAGTACTAATATCACATGTAACTGTACTTTTGTCATATTTGACAGTTCCTTTATTTTTTCTAACATTTGATAGTTTCATCCTCACATTGTGTAGTTCAAATATCACATGTGACTTTTCTTTTGTCACATTTGGTTGTTCCCATATTTTTCTCACATTTGACAGTTCTATTATCATATTCGATAATACCAACATCATATTTGACAGTATTTTTGTCACATTTAGTAGTTCCCTTATTTTTTCTCTCACATTTGACTGTTCCATCATCACATTAGGTAGTACTAATATCATATATGACCATACTTTTACACTTGGTTCCACCATTGAAGTCACTTTTTTACTTACTTATTTCTTTATATATATGTTTGTAGCAAAAAATGAGGATGAAGATGACAATCCCACATTGGAATGGTTTAAAATACATATAGGGATGAAGACAAGTATATGTCAAAATTGATGGTTCCTTTTCTTTCTCACTGATTACCATAATACCCTGGAAACCTAACAAAAATGACCATAATACCCTTAGAACCTAAAAAATAACCGAAATAACCACGAAACCTAAAAAATGACCAGTAAACCCCTTAGAACCAAAAAAAAATGACTAAATGACCCTGAAACTTAAAAAAAGACCAAAATTACCATAAAACCTAAAAAATGACCGAATTAACGATGAAATCTAAAAAAGACCAAAATACCCTTAAAACCAAAAAAAAGACCGAAATTACCATAAAACCTAAAAAATAACCTTGAAACCTAAAACATGACCAAAATACCCTTAGAAAAGAAAATGACCGTAATGCCCCCTATACTTAGGGAATATCTAAAAATACCCTTAGAAACTTTAAAAAGACTGAAATACCCTTAGTACCTAAAAAGTGACCCCAAAAACCTTAGAAATGATTGAAATTCCCTCAAAGCCTAAAAAATGACCAAAATTCCCCTAATTCCCTTTGAAATTATCAAAATACCCTTAGAACCTACAAAATGATCAAAATACCCTTAGAACCTATAAAATGACTGTAATGCCCCTGAAATCTAAGAATGACCAAAATACCATTGAAAGTCTATCGAAGGTGACAGGTGTGAACCAGCCAAGGACTCTTCGACGGTTAAGCCAATATTTCTTCCAATGACTCACGTATGAAGAGTGGATGAATACCTTCCTTAACTTGGTGAAATTTGGTCATTTTTATAGAAAGTTTGGAGTGGGTTTACTTGTTGGGTGCCACTAGTATAATGGGAGATGGGCGGACTTAGTGGGGAGAATGGAGCGAATTTCGGGGAATTCACCCCATATTTGCTGGGTCTGAATTTATACATCTGTGTACTAAAAGATTTTATTTAAAATAATTGAAATTTCCATATTTAGTTTTGTTTTGCATTCTCCTATTTCAAAATATGATGTGCCAACATAAAAGGAAAATGCGTAATGTTCCAGTTTTATATAAATATTTATATCATTCTTATTTTTAAGGATTTTATGTGTAAAATTTGGCAGTTATGTGTAAAAAATTATACTTTAAAGTGAAAATATTATAATTTGATATAATTATGTTGGTTACAAGAGAGGGAGGGTGGCGGGGAGGGGGAAGAAAGTCGAGTAATTCTTATGTACTTCCGGAGCAAGGAGAATTATGATACTCTCTCCTCTCACATTCATGGTTAGGTTCACACATTAAATTCATGGTGGAGTCCGTCATGAATGTGAGAGGAGGGAGCACCATTTCTCTATACTCCGGGAGAAAGTAAGAATTTTTCGAGAAAGTCTGACTTTTGGGTTTCTTTTCCCATCGTGTTGCATTTTTTTTTTTTTTTGACAATCAAGAATATCCAGACCTCTTTGAATATCTGGCTATTCCTTTGGGTATGTGCAATCCCCTTGTTCCACACAGACCAGGATATTATAGGGAGAAATCCCTTGGGGTGGCCCTAATTGTGATGCATTTAATTACATATTCAAATACTCATTTATTTAGGAGTATCTAAGGATTCTCATTATTCTATAGTTAAATGAATATCAAATAACCGGAAAATGTGTCATAGATGTATGATGTGTACATATATATCATTGTTTGCCATATGGAGTCATAAGCTTGTATTATTCTAAATGATGACACATGTTTTTTGTTACATTTATTGTCAAAGGGACACATGTCATCAATTAGAAAGTAAGATATCAGTCCAGCCATGAAAATAAATTAGTGGTAGAATGGGACGGAATATTATACATCCTGCCGTAATGTAAACCGTAAAACACAATAATATAAGTTGAAAAATAAATTAAAACCGAAACAAAAGAGTTTAAGAAATTAATATATATATATACCATGAAAATAAATTAGTGGTAGAATGGGACGGAATATTATACATCCTGCCGTAATGTAAACCGTAAAACACAATAATATAAGTTGAAAAATAAATTAAAACCGAAACAAAAGAGTTTAAGAAATTAATATATATATATATATATATATATATATAAGGATTGAAAAAGTAAAAGAAATTGATATAAACTTAACCGGAATAGAAATATTGATTTCTACAACAATAAAATAGTATACAAGATTGAATTTCCCATAATTCCATTGAATTAAAGGGGCAGTCATCTTCGAAGCATAGAAAAAATAGGTAATATTTTATCATTTAGTATTTATATATAAAAAGGACATATTGTATTTTATCATATTATTAGTACTTATTCGTTATCATATCACTGAGTTTACGCTATAACTGTATAATGAACGTGTCCTCTCTAAAAATTCCTTTAATACTCCAAAATCCAAGGGGAAAATTTTTCTATTTAAAAAACTATATTTGGAATTATCTCATCTCATAATTACTACGCATTTTATTAGGAAAGAAAATCAATAGTTTTGACCACCGCCCATCTAGGTGAGTTGGTACCAAGGTTCTATAGTGACCTGCTCGGGGGTTCAATCCCCCGCACTTACCTTGCAAAAAAAAAAAAAAAAATCAATAGTTTTTTATGGAAACCGATTCTATATTTCTATTTATATTAAAGTTCTATAATTCAAAAAAACAACATAATTGGAATGATCTCATCTCATAATTATTACGCTTTTATTAGAAAAGAAAATCAATAGATTCCATTATAGTTTTCATTTTATTAGGAAAGCAAACCAATAATTTTTATAGCAATCGATATAGAATGGAAATCGATTCTGTTTATATTAAAGTTCTATAATTCACAATAAATTGCATGATTTGTAATTGAATATAACATATCTTCTCAAAAAGAATATAACGTAGAATCTAACACGAAAACAATAATAACAACAAAAAAAAAAGCATCATGATAGGTTTTACACATGGAAAGGAGATTAATTTTTATTGGAACAAAGATATAACGTATCTTACGAATTTATATTATAGATAATTGTACTTTTATCCATTATCTTAAAAAATTGACATATACATTGAAATTAGTAGGATAACTATTTGGTGAATTTTATTTTGAAATTTCAGCTATATATCAAATTCCCTATAAAAGAGCTCATACATTTAAGCATAAGCTCCACACAATATTCTTTATCCCACTAAGCATAAACATCTTTTTCTTCTACAAAGATGAGAACTTTAGTGTTCGTAGTTCTTTTTCAAGTTGTCTTTCAAATCATATTCCTACCATCAAGTCAATGTGCCAGACTACGTCCCAATGATGACAATTTAATTGAGCAAACATGCAAGCAAACACCAAACTACAATCTTTGCATCTCTTCCCTTAAATCAGACCCTAAAAGTGCCACAGCAGATGTTGCAGGGCTAGCTCTCATAATGGTTAATGTACTAAACACCACGACAACTCAAACTCTAATCCACATCAATAGCCTTCTTCTTCAGAGCCCAAGAAACGAGGTTAAGGAAGCATTACTCTCTTGTGTTGAAGATTACAAGACTGGTGTTTTAACTGCTGATATTCCAGTGTCCATTGAAGCTTTAACTAAGGGTAATCCAAAGTTTGCTGATCAAGGTACACAGGATGCTGCCAATGAGAGCAATTCTTGTGAAGAAGGTTTCTCAGGCAATTCACCGCTGACCGTCGAGAACACAAATATAAACAATGTCGCAAGAGTGGCTAATGCCATTGTCAAGCTATTGCTTTAAGTAGCTTTTATGCATTTCTCTATCTTTACTTTCAAATTTGAGAGAATAAGTATAATTACAAAACTCTTTATCTTTAAATAAGGTGATTGGTTGTTGTTGTTGTTACTGATGTTTTTTATAAATTTGATAGCAACATTAGCCAACAGCCCAACGTTGTTAATTCCATTCTAGTGGGCATTCCAATTTGTCCTTTGAAGCATAATATTTTGTACAAGTCTATTTCGACATACTATTTGAGTCAAACAGTAAAATTTCAATAAAATTATATAAAACTAGTTGTGAAAATAAAGCCGGAAGCGTCTAGTCATGAAAACTGTTCAATCAAAACCTCCCGATTGCCTCCTTTAAACTGATCCTTTCACCCAAAATAGCATCATTTTGGTAACTTCAGAATATTTTATAAATAAAACTATTATCATTTAAAATTTTGAAAAGAAAAAAAAAAAAATCCTCAAAGCTCTTTATCTCTCTCACATCTCTGATCTCTCAGTCTCATGCCCAGCCATGGCCGAGATTCATGAGCTCCCCCACCATTGCTAGCAGCGGCTATCGCTGAGGCCACCACCCATAACATTCAGCGTTGATCGATGTGGTCTCCAATGGCCACCTCACCACCCTCAAACTCACCCCACTCCCACCGCCTGTTACATTCATTCGTCCATAACAACAACAACAACAACAGTGGGCTCAGTCAAACAGAGAAGGAATGAACGCTGATGTTGCTATTACTTAATCTAAAGAGAGAGAGAGAGAGAGTGTAGGCTCAGTCAAATAGTGGTCTCTTTAAAAGTCCGGGTTGTCAAGTTCAAATTTTTGTGGTTTTGAGGTTGATTTTTTTTTGTTTTTTTGGGTGGTTTTGAGCTCTATGTCTGTTGGTTTCATTTTTCTGTTCTTCCCTTAATTTGTTCTAAAAAAAATTGTTTTGTTTTTATATATTGATTGAATTTGTGTAGGAATATTTTGTAAGTTCCGATGAATCTGTGTATAGATTGGTTGGCAGCAGATGTTTTGATTTTTTTTCGGTTTTTTTTTTTGGGTGTGTGTGTAAATATTCAATTTTCTCATGATTACGTTTAGGCAAAGATTAACGAAGAATCTTATGATCCAAGTGCTGTCAAGTATCAACTATCAAATGTGGGGTGCTAACCAATGATTGTTTGCTGCACATTAGAGAACATATTTCCCTTTCCTTTTTGAATAGCTAAGGATTAGAGAACATATAGTTTTTGACCCTCTAAACCACAAAAAAAAACCTCATGAGGTTGGATCATGTGTTTTTGGCTAGAGCTTATAAACTCGATTTTTAGTTTTTATGTATAGTTTTTTAAAATTTCATTTCTTCAAAAAATAAGTATATTTTAACACACACACACAAAAGAGTCTTATAATGGTATTTCAATCTGTTTGGCAACAACTTTTAGCTTTTAATTTTAATATGTAACTTTTTAAACTCTCACTTTTTTCAAAGTAGTATATTTTAGCATATTTTCAATAAAAAGATAGATAAACTATTGGCGTAAATGCACCTTTAGTCTCTAAATTTTGCATCTTTTTCATTTGGTCCCTACATTTTCATTTCACCACTTTTAGTCTCTAAATCAATTAACGCGTTCTATTTTGGTCATTACCGTTACTCACTTAACATAAATTGTTGATATGGCAAACGGAATGCACTGTTGGCACATTAAATGTTGACGTAACTAATAAAATAATATTAAAAATACCATATCAGCATAAAATAATGATTAAAAAAAGACACATAAGCATCCACATCAACTTTTGATTTTGAAAATTAATTTATCTATTTTAACAAAATAAAAAATGAAAAAAAAAAATTAGAACCTAAAATACATGAATTGAGATTTGCCATCCTCTTCATCAAAAAGATAGAAGAGCAAAAACCCAAAAAAAATCATACAAACCTAGAAAATCAAACATAAGAACACAAGAAAATCAAACCCAGAAAAATCATAAATGAATATTGTACATACAAAATCAATCCATTTATGTATATATACACAAACCAAATTATCCAAAACAAAATCAATCCACATATACATATGCAAACCCAACTCAACCATACCAACACAAAGCAAAATTAAAATTAACATAAGAACACAAACCCAAATTTTCTAGGATTTTCTTACCCTTTCTTGTCAACCAAACACATACACAAACTAATCTCCAACAAGAACACCAAAACATCTTAAACCTAGCAATCAACGATCAACAAATCCACCTCATGACCCACTCCAACAACAAACCCACCCTTCGACCTACCATCGGACCCAACCAACCATTGCTTCACAACCATCGACCACCACCACCGATTTTTGTTTCACAACTACCACCACACTGATCTCAACCTCTCTCTAAACCTAAATCAAAACTATGGAAGGTTGTGGAGAGGGGAGGAAATAAGGAAGGGCGAGCAGAAAGGGGAATCGGGGAGGGAGAGACACTGGTCTGAGACAGAGTGACCCACCGAGAGAGAAATACATCGATCTAAGCCACACAGTGATAGCAAAGCATTGATCTGAGCAAGGAGCTTGAGGCATTTGGGTTTGGGTTTGGTTTTGAGCAAAATCAAGAGATAAAGAGACTGAGTTAGTTAGAGAAAGAAAAAAAAGAACCACAACCAGTTGTGGTGGTGGCGGTGGGGATGAGCAAGGAGGTAGAGCTTGAAACTTTTGGCCATGAACATGTTTTGGAAGAGAGAGATCTCCATTTTTTGGAAGAGAGAGAGGAAGCTTGGAGAATGTTTTAGAAGGGTTAGGGGAACTAGTTTTTGATAAGGAAGTTTTGGGTTGAAGTTTTTTCTTGGTTTGTGTTAATGTGATTGAATATTTTGGTTTTGTGTTCTTTCTTGTTCATGTTTAAGATGAGACCAGATTTGAATTCATGTGTATTTTAGGTTCTAATTTTGTTTTTTTCATTTTTTATTTTGTTAAAATAGATAAATTAATTTTCAAAATCAAAAGTTGATGTGGATGCTTATGTGTCTTTTTTAATCATTATTTTATGTTGACATGACATTTTTAATATTATTTTATTGACCATGTCAGCATTTAATGTGCCAACAGTGCACTCTGTTTACCACATCAGCAATTTCTATTAAGTGAGTAATGGTAAGGAGCAAAGTGGAACGCATTAATTGATTTAGGAACTAAAAATGATGAAATAAAAATGTAGGGATAAAGATGTAAAATATAAGGACTAAAAGTATTTACGCCTAAATTATTTCCAAATGGATATTTCTTCTTGCTAGAGTTACTTTTAAGCAAAAAGTAGTAGATTGCTTTGAGCCTTTGACCTTTGAAGATGGGAATGTTTTCGTTCAATTTTTTATGGGGTTAAGCCCATTCCGTGATGCAGCGAAAGCATGGGTGGTGAACCCACGTCGAAAAGCAGAGAAGATGTGGGCCATGAGCCCGTCCCGTGAATTGGAGAGGTTATCGGCTATAAACCCAATCTGAAAATACAAGGATTCTTGGAAATACAGCTCAATTCGTGTAATAGTATTAAACTTGGGCCTTTTGGGCTTTAAACAGGTTTAACCCATTATTTCATACTTCATAGTATAAGATAATATTAACGTGGCATGAGTTGCCAAGAAAAGTGTGCCACGTGGCATAAATAAGGTCTCTAAACCCACTATTACCAATCAAAAGAAATTTGAATCCAGTGTTATAGTTGTTGCACCATGCAATTGAAATTTTAATGTGAGAGAATAATTGGAAAGGTAAAATATATATTTATTTATTTATGATCCGAGGACTGAGATTAAAGGCAGACTTTTTAACTTTTTATCTCAATCCTTGGAAGGCAATTGCACAGTATAACAAACCTAATTATTACATCGAATCTTAATCCCAATCAAAATAACCAATACAAGATATGATTAGGGATGGAGCCAAGTGGGGGCCCAAAGGGGCACGAGCTCCTTGACCTTTAGGGGGAAAAATAGGTATATTCTCTATAATTTTATATATTGGCTCCCTCCTCTACAAGTTTACATTGCACTATAAGAGAAATTGTATCCATTGTAAAATTGCATAAGGACCCAAATTTGCTCAATCAATCCCAAAATACACTCACATCAGTTTACATATATATATATATATATATATTATTATGAAAAAATACATTTGTGCTAAAGTAACTATGCAAATAAATATGTTAGTAATTCTTTAGATTTAGGGTTGTGGCTTTTGGTTGAGGAAGAGAGAGATATGATTTGAGATAATAATAAATTGATAAGGAAATAATATTATAATGAAATGTAGTGTAAAATATAAAATCTAATGTGGGGTGTTTTGAAAAGTAAGTATGTAAAATATAAAAAGTAGGTTCTTATGTTAAAATAGACATAAATTTTTGCACGAACTAATGCGAATACCCTAATGTAATAAGAAATAATGGTGTTTTGTATCTTTATTTTTGTTAGTGGACGATTGCATTATAATGTATTACCAAAAAAAAAAAAAAAATTTGTGCTTTTGTTTTTGTTGATAGTTTGTTAATATTAAATGGATACTTATTTGGAGTTTCGTGATTTTTTTTTTTTTTTTTTTTTTTTTTTTTTTTATACTCCTACCCCTCTAACTCAAAATCATGACTTTATCCTAGATGTGATACTACGATATCATAGACATTTGTATTTAAATTTAAGCAAGCATCAAAACAACATGTAGTATTTTCTTGTATTAATATTTATTAGCTATCACTGAGTTTACACCATAACAAGTTTCCAATAAATCTTGGATATGTTGAGTTTTTATTTTATTTTATTTGTTTGAAAACTATATCACATGTACAAGACTGAGCAAGAAATGCTCAAGGCGAGACCAAAGTTCAAATTTTTGGCAACATTTTCCAAAATACAAAGCATAACACAAATATAAACAAAAGAGGTAAGGAATAGAAAGGTGACACAGAGCAAAACTTGGAAAATCATTTGCTCCTGTATGCTATTCGATCCTTATTTATATATATATTGTACTAGTGTTGATTTCATCATATGGATACTTAAGTCAACACACCTCTTTCAGTTGACAATAAGCTCTGGTTTTTTTAAGGGACTTTCAGGGTTAGAAACTTAGAATTGTTGTTGCGAAACCAAGTTAAATTATAAACTTTGAAATATTAGGATTAGTCCTTTCACAGTAGCTAATATATTTATTTTCTCATGATATGACACGATTATGATTTCGATAGTATCCTTAACAAGCCAATTACATTATAACCACTAACACATATCAATTTTACGGTAAACATGTTATCTCTCTCATAACAAAATGTATTTAGATGACATATACAACATTATAAAAAGTTCAAACAACTATAATTTAACATTGAAAATGTTAACAGATGTCCCTAAAGGCATTGATTTAGGAATTAAGATATATTTTAGAAACTTTTAATGGGAAAAAGAAAAAAAAAATGACAGATTTTTATATTTTCTATTAAAATAGTATCAAAATTTTTCTAAAATAGTATATTAACAATTATCTTAAGAGCATTGGTTAATATGATCCATTTAAAATTAGAAATAAGAAAGAATCCTTTTATTGGGTTTATCAAATTTCCTATAAAAGAGATCAAACCACAAAATCTTTACTACCCCACTTTTAGAATAAGCACCACCTTCAATCTTTCAATTTTCTATTCCATCAACTTTTTCTTATGCAGAGATGAGAACTTTGGCACTCATATTTGTGTTCATGTTGTCCTTCAAACCATATTTCTACCGCCAAACCTATGTGCCAAACCAACAAATAATAACAATTTGATTGAGCAAACATGCAAGAAAACATCCTGCTGCGGTAATGTAAAGCACAAGAATATAGGTTTAACAATAAGTTAAAACTGAAACAAAAGAGTTTCAGAAATTAATATATATATATATATATATATATAAAAGGATTAAAAAGTTAAAAGCGAGAAATTTATATAAACTTAACAGCAATAGAAATATTGATATTGACAATAAGAAAATAGTTTACAAGGTTGAATTTTCCATAATTCCATTGAATTAAAAGGGCGTCAAGTTAATTTGAAGCATCAAAACAACATATGGTATTTTATCGTATTAATATTTATGATATAAAAAAAATGTCAGATTTTCGAAGAAGTTTGAATTTTTTTTTTTTTTAAGGAAAAAGTTTACATACCCTTGTTAAAATATTTATAAGAAAAACAAAAGAAAAACATATAGTATTTTCTCATATTAGTACTTAATAATTATCACTGAGTATAATATTTTATTATTAATTAATAGTGTAAACTCAATTTTTTCATAACAAATTTTATAATATTTTTAAAGTGGTCAATTAGATATTCTAAATTCAATTATTTATGAAATTGAAAAGAAGAAAAAAAGGAATATATATATAAATATATATTACAAAACAAAAATGAAAAACTTTTTTATATATGTTGGGAAAAAGTCAATGAGTTATATCTGTTGGGAAATAGTAGATATTAAAAGAAAAAAAATTAGACATTAAAACTTTGAATAAGTGTTTGTATCGTTTTTTTTTTTTTTTTTAATATGAAAAGGGGAAATTCTATCGAATTTATAAAAATGAAAGGGAGAAATTTAAAAAGTCAAGTTTAAATGAGTGTTTGTATCATTTTTTATTTATTTATTAATATGAAGAGGGGCAATTCTATTGAATTTATTAAAAATAAAGGGGAGAAATTTAAAAAGTCAAGAGTTTCACCCCTTAGACAAAGCAAATATTCAATTCATATTCAAATTAGTATAACAAATTCAAGTAGTGTTTTTTCTTCTTCTTCTTCTTTTTTTTCTTTTATGAACATAGGCGTGCAAAACTTCTCGAGTACTTGACTATTCCCTCAAACATGGGTGAGGCTAGGGGCTTAAGGGGGACAATTCCTAACACCATTAGCCTTTGTTTGCTATACATTGTCAATTTTGGGTTAAACTTTCGACAGAATTAGGTGCCCATTTAGTAGGACCTTTCTTGAATGTAAGATTGGTTATATTTTACTGATCCTACTTACAATCTTGAAAAATGCATGAAGCATAATCTTAGTCATCTTACTAAAATAGCCCAACTTTAGGGAGCAAAATTAAAAGACCCCAAACTTTAAAGGTGTATTTTTCACTTTAGTCTTTCTCATATATAGTAAAACCATTGACTACATTTTTTTACCCCATCACAAATCAATGAATTTTACTATGAATGAAATTATTAATTATGATAAACTATAAATCTTTAATCATGTTCGCGGACATATTATTATGTTTGAGCATAGCTTGTTTAATAGTCAAGCTTAAATTTGGTTTGATTTTAGTTTATTTGTTAAACAAATGAACATAAATAAGAGAAAATACATAGTTTTTCTTCCTAGTTACAATTAAAAGGCAAAGTAAAAGAAATATATAGGAATTACCTAATCTATGTCTTGGGTTGTGTCAAGTTCGAATTGATAATTTTTTTCAATTCGTCTGACCCAAAGTAACCCACCATTTGTTTGAGTTTATTTAATTGTTGTATTTTAAATTTTAAGTTTGATTTATTTTTGTATATTTGAGAATTAATTTTGATGAATTTAGAAATTTGGAATATATTTAGGCATATCATGTGAATTGTAATAATATATATATATTGAAAAAAGAGTGCTTAAATAGTTGATGAAAGTCCAAACTCTTACAAGAGATTAACCATATATAAGTATAACTAAGGGTGTTCGCGGTGCGATGCGGTATTGAGCCATTTTTAGTATTTCACTTTGTTGTGCAGTTTAGTCAAAACCATAACCGCACCGCATCTCATTTTTGTAATCACATGTGCGATGCAGTTTAGAATTTAGCCAGAACCATAACTGCACCGCACCTCGTTTTTGCTATCACATGTGCGATGCGGTGTATAAGATGCAGTTTGAAGCCGATATATTTTTCAATTTTGGGCTTTTCCTACCCATCCCAAAACTAATTTTTCCCTTTGTTTTGGGCCAAATTTTAAACTATTGAGCTAGTTTTTCTTTATTTTGGGCTAAATTTCCTATTCAATTGTTAGGGATATTAAAAATTTTTTTTGAAAACTAGGATTATTAAACTATTAATCATATATTTAATATTAAAAAAATAAATATATTAATATATAGAGAGAGTGTGGTGTAGTGCAGTTTTCTTATTGTAAAACCACAAACTACATTGCACCATGTAGTGCGGTGCACTGTTACTTGCAGTGCGGTACAGTTATACCATTTTTCGTGTGATTTTGGTGTGATTTTTGCAGTTTGTGCAGTTTAGTAAACACCCCTAAGTATAACCCCTCGACCCAATCCAACCAAAGCCATATATGTTTATAAGAGATTAAATATATAAGTTTCTTTTGAAAAACATTTTTTACTATGGCACTAATTTTATCCATGTAATCTTAATTTTTTTTAGATATTTTTTTTCTTTTAATGTTCCATCTCATGAGTATTTGATTTTAGGGGTCCAATTATTTCTTTTTTTAAAAGTTCCTTTTTGGAGGCTAAAGCATAATAATAATAATAATAATAATAATTTAATTTAAAAAAAAAAAAAACTAGGTTCCACCCAGATGTTGTAGCCATATAAGAGAGGGGAAAAAAAAAATCAAAAGATAAAGATGAATGGAGAAACCATAGGATGGGGTGGAGATAAAAAGATGGTAAAAATGGTTGAAAGGTATTTAAGTAAAAGTAGGTCATATTTGTTGTTTCTCTGCCTCTAACAAGCATCATTAAGTGCATAACCAGCAGGTTGGCTATCTCTAAATTTTGGAGAGAAAAACTACTGTTCACTCAAAAAACACCTCCAACAAGGCAACAACCTCTCTAACTCCAATTTTTTTTTTTTTTTAGATTTGCTACAGTAGCTCTCCAGGTCTAGAGAGCACTGTAGCAGTCACTGTAGCATATCTAAAGAATATTTCCCCTTAAAATAATACTGGTTGAATTAAAAAAAGACTTTTTTCTCTTTCCTCCATTTCTGTTTCTTCTACACTCCCTCTCTCTCTTGCGTCTCTTTAGAAAAAACTCTCTTTGCTTCTCATCAAAAAACAATGGTGAAGCACAAAATTGATGGAGCTCTCAATCAAAAAACAAACTCAAATCACAATTTTAAAACTAATCAAATTAGAAACAAAAAGAAAAAAGAAAAAAAAAGAGCAAAGTTGACCCATCTGAGCCTCGGTGGGAGGAGGACATGTAGTGGTGCTTCTTGAATCCTTTGGAGTATACGTAGTGCTAGAGAAGAAAAGACAAAAAGAAAAGTGAAGATTGAAGATAGAGCTCCAAACGAAGTGCTAGAGACGAAAAGGAGAAGAAAAGAAAAAAGAAAAGTGAAGATAAGAGGATAGAGCTCCAGACAAAGTGTTTTAGATAAAAAGGAAAAAAAGTAAAGTGTAGATAGAGATAAGGGAAAGGTCTGGAGGAGGAAAAAAAAAAAAAAAAAAAGAAGATAAGGGAAAAATAAAATAAAGAATAAGGAATTAAAATTGAAAAATACTATTACAATATTTTCACAATAAATCTTAAGTGGTGGGTTGTTATTAACTAATACTGATGAAAAAAATATATTTAAGTAATGTGTTCAAATTAAAATTAGTAATAACTTATCACATATGATTTATTGTGAAAATATTGTAAAATGTTAAGAATATAGTACTTCTCATTAAAATTAGATGAATGAAAGAATATTGAAAAATAAATATTAAAGAAAGAATGAAGAAATAATATTTAAATGGGATAGAGAAAAAGATTGAGAGTCTGTTGGAAAATGTATTTTAAAAAGTAAGTAGGTAAAAGGTAAAATGAACTGTTCACTCTCTAAACAGACAAAAATTTGAAGAGATTGCTGGTGATACTCTAAGTTGGTGGTGTTTTTCTTGATTTTCCGATTAAAGTAGGGCTATTTTAGTAAAATCTTGCTGACTTAATGGGTGTTGTGCAGCACCCGTTAACAAAAGCCATAAAACAATAATAACAAACAAAAAAAGCATCATGAATTCAGGATACATTTTACACATGGAAAGGAGTTAAAGTTTATTGGAACAAAGATATAATGTATCTTATGAATTTATGTTATAGATAATTCTATTTTATTAATATTGTTTACCTTTTTAATAGGTCATTTAGTTGTAATTGTATCAATACAATAATAGTAAAAATTGTCATATACATGGAAATTAATTAGTTAGGATAACTATTTGGTGACATTTATTTTGAAATTTCAGTTATATATCAAATTTCAAATTCCCTATAAAAGAGCTTGTACATTTAAGCGTAAGCTCCACACAATATTCTCTATCCCACTAAGGATAAACATCTTTTTCTTCTACAAAGATGAGAACTTTGGTGTTCATAGTTCTTGTTTATGTTGTCTTTCAAATCATATTTCTATCATCAAGTCAATGTGCCAAACTGAGTTCCAATGATGACAATTTGATTGAGCAAACATGCAAGAAAACACCAAACTACCGTCTTTGCATCTCTTCCCTTAAATCAGATCCTAAAAGTGCCACAGCAGATGTTACAGGGCTAGCTCTCATAATGGTTAAAGTACTCAACACCACGGCAACTCGAACTCTAATCCGCATCAATAGCCTTCTTCATCATAGCCCAAGTCCTAAGATAAAGAAAGCATTACTTTCTTGTGCTGATATGTACTATAATGGCATTATAACTGCTGATGTTCCAGTGTCCAAAGAAGCTTTAACTAAGGGCGATCCTAAGTTTGCCGATGATAGTACACTCGATGCTGCCAAAGAGGCCACTTTATGTGAAGAAGGTTTCTCAGGCAATTCACCACTGACTGTTGACAACACAAATGTGAACAATGTCGCAAGAGTTACTGAGGCCATTGTCAAGCTATTGCTTTAAGTAGCTTTTATGCATTTCTCTATTTGTATTATCAAGATTCATGGGATGTCATGTAAATCTATAATCATGTACTTTCGAAAATCAAATTTAAATCTTTTAGTATGTCTTTTGCCCAGCTGCGAAACCAAAATTTAATCTTTTGAGAGGCCTCAGAATGAACCAAATTATTTTTTGGATTCAGGAATATATAAAACATGTGAATCAAAATCAAAACAATATTTTCTCTAAATAGTAGATTGTCTAATTTCATATTTTGAAGGCAACCCATTTATATTTTATATTTAAAACCTCTATTAAAATTTTACTAAATGATATTTTCTTCAAATAGTAGAGTATATAATTTATAAACAAACTCAAACATAATAAATATTTATTAATAGTTACCATAATTATTATATTTCATAATTAGACAAAAAAATAAAATAAAAAAGTAAAATTTTCATATTTATTAATTTATTTTCTTTGTGCATTGCACGGGTTACCGTAAAAGGAAAAATCATAATTCACATGAGTTGTATTTGAGGTTTCTATCTTACTAAGTCACGTTCGGTAGACTATAATAAATATTATAATCTAATAGATTTTCCTATGACATAACTATTCGGTTGTTTGGTTTTGTTTTTATTCTATACTACTATTCAAGGGGCTGCTTCTGTTTGAATCGGATTTTTTTTTTGGAGAACAATCAAGTAAAATTATATTTCTAACTTTTAAACAACCCACTACAAAATAACTTCACATCCACTAAACTTCAAATTTGCTACAAACACTCCTATCAAAATCTGGCAACCAACTATCCTCTTCTTCTTCTTTTTTTTTTTTTTTTTTTAATCTCTTTTGCAGGATCTCCTCTTTTTTTCCCTCTCCTACACGTTAAGTTGCTTTTTTAAAAAAGCCTTACTTCTTTTTATGGGGGAAAAAACTCTTATTCTTATCCCTTTTTTTATAATTATTATCCTTATCCCATCATTAAAAAAATTCTTTTTTGCAAGATCTTTTTTTCCTTTTTTTTCCCCTCTCCTTCACGTTAATTTGGTTTTTTTTTTAAATAAAAAATAAAAAATAAATAAAAACTCTTACTTTTTTTTTTCTTCCTTATCCTTATCCAAAAAAAAACTCTATCAGGAAAACTCTCCACGTGCTCCTTGCAATAATTGCCTACTAAATACTACTAACAGCCCAGTAACAATGGTCACTAACTACAACAAACTTCTCCTAAATTCAAGCACCGAATTTTGTTATTGAAATTTTAATAAAAAAATAATTGAAGCGTGGTATTTTTTTTTCAAATGAATTCCAGCTTTTTTTTTTATTCCAACTTCTCATCGTACCCACTTACAAGTTTTCAACTAACGAAGATAAATATGTAAAATAAAACTCCTATACTTTAAAACCCACTTTAAAACCCACAAACTCACGTACACTTTGCCAGTTTCTCTCATTCTTCTTTAGATTAAAGATATTCAGTTTTACTCTAAATCCTCTTCTTTCTTCTTCTTCTATTTTCAGATTTGGTTTCTAAACAATTTAAACAGACTTTGTTAAAAGCTCCAACAGTTTTTTAGGTTGTACCTTTTGCAAATTTTTATTTCTTTTCTTTTGTTTTGTTTATCACTGACTTTCTTTTAATTCTTACCTGCCATGGCTACAAAGTATTCAAGGGTGTTTGACGATTGCTTATTACCCGTTTGTGCTTGAACTAGCTACTTTGCTTGAGAAAGTATATTGGTAAGGGTTCTTTCTATTTATTTTGGCATAGAATCAAACACACACAATTTTTTTTTTTATATAGAAATTTTCTTTTATATATATATTTTAAAGGGAGTTACGCTACTTGGTAGTTTATTGGTATTGGTGAAAATATGGTGCTTGATTCTCATATTTGTGGGCACTTTTGTTTGTGGTGTTTCAACTTACTTCTTAAAATGGAACAAATGGTTCTTGGTTTTGGGGACACAATTTGCTGGGGATGTGTTTTTAATTTAACTTTTGTTTTCTTTAAAAGTGATTTTTTTTAAAAAAAAAAATTTATTTAACTTTGTTTGCCGTGTAAGTTGTAGAACTGGAACGTGTTTTGGGTTTGTAATCCCTCAAAACACAAACTGTTTTTTTTAATAGGAATTTTCTTTTATTTTTTTTTTTCAAGGATTTTTTTTTTTTTTAAGGAACCGGATATAAAGCTTTTTCTTTGTTTTCCTTCATTTAACAAAAAAATCACAAAAACTTTTTATTTACCCAAAGCCATTCAGAGTCATGCAAAGTGTGTGTGGACAAAAAGTGTCATTCAAAGCCATTGTTAATTAAAATTTACTCTTTTAAAAAAAAATATTTAATATATTTATTTTATTCAAAATAATGATAACCTTATATTTAACCCTAACTCTTTTATCTCTTTTAGGTTGACGTATCACGTATGCACAAATTTATTGGATTGCATTGGGGAGGCATTGGAATAGAATATTAGATAAGTTCAAATGAGATTCAAACCACACATGAAGGAGTTGTTATCTAAGAAATTGTTGTAATTTTTTTTTTTTATTGTAACAGAAACTATATTTATCATTTGTATAATTTTATGTGAAATTCAATTTACATTTTTTTTAATAATTATTAATTTACTATTCCATAAAAAAAATTACATACCTTTTCTCAAATTTAAAGGTAGATGATGAATTTTAAATTTTAGTACTTTTTAACTTTTGTTATGGATGTGTAATAAGTGGCTAACTTTTAGGACTAAAAAACTAAAATTTTGGATTAAACAAAAATTGATAACTGTGAGCCTTTCCTTTAACACAAAAAAATAAATAAATAAATAAACAAAAAAAACTGTGAGCCTTTTACCGTAAAAGAAGAAAAAAAAAAAGGTAGTTGCTAAATTTTAAATATAAACTCTTTTTAATTTTTTATTATGGATGTGTACTATATTACTAAATTTTAGGATTAAAACACTACATTTTAGGATTAAATTTAACTTGATAACTGTCATAAATAAATATAAACCATTTTTAACTTTTTATTATGGATGTGTACTATATTACTAAATTTTAGGATTAAACACTATATTTTAGGATTATATTTAACTTGATAACTGTCATAAATAAATATAAAAGAACAACAACAACAACACCAAAATTTAAAATAAAAAAATAAAAAATAAAAGCTAAACAACAAATATCCAAGTCTATTTCCGTAAAAGGAAAAAAAATAGCAGTCGCTAAATTTTAAATATAAGCTTTTTTTTTTGTTTTTGTTATGAATATATAATTCAAGACTGAATTTTAGGATTAAAACACTACATTTTAAGATTAAATATAACTTGATAACTGTGACAAATAAAACAACACACCAAAAAGAAAAAAACGGATGCATCTATGTTAACAGCATAATCAACTACACGATAAAAATGCCTTGCCACCAAGCTTAATGGGACCCACAGAAAACCAACCCCCCATCGTAACGCTCCCATCAAATCCAACGGCTCACCTTCCCTCACTCATAAATACTCACTTCTTTCTGTCCCATCTGAATCCTGATCCATCTAAGATTCTAAATCCAACCCATTATCTTTTTCTTTTCTTTTTTAACAAATTAAAGATCTGTTTGGATAAAACTTATTTTGCTAAAATTAAAAACTGAAAATTAAAAATACTATAGTAAAATAATTTTTAAATGTGTGAATAGTATTGTGGAATCCATTTTTAATAAAAAAGTTGTAGAAAAGTGAAGTTTGTGAGTCTTATGAACAGTGCACGGAATTCACTGATGCGCTGAAAAGTCAAAAATTTCGGTGTGCATAAACAGTAGCCGTTTCAGCTAAAAATGCGTGGAAAAAAAAAAAAGAAAAAAACAAACAAAAGGAGCAAAACGCAACGCAAACGCAAACGTCACCTATCCAAACCGCACCTAGGTGTCCAGAAGTCTTTGCTTCCCTCGAGGGTATATGCTCCTCTTGAGTATGCTCACTTATTTCATGTTTCAGATATAGTGAATTATTTTACAGTTTTATCTTATGTAAATATTTCAATTTCCTACATTGGTCCATTAACTTTTTCATAATAGTTTTTGTGAAGATCATCACATGTATTTTGTAAGTAGTTTTATGGTTACAATTTCATTATGCATTTTTAATATATACACTATTTATATGATTTATTCAATGGATCTTTTTTTTCCTCCCCTAAAGGTTAATACTAAATTATAGCATCATCTTCTAATCAATAACACGTTGATTACTACATAAATAAAATTGGCAAAATAGATAATAATTACGGAATACTAACTCTTCTATTTTTTGGGTATGGGTTAATTTAAAGCATTTATTATAATTTGGGATTACTACATTCTCCAATCACCAAAAAAAAAAAAAACCTTAGGAGTGTGATGAATATTACGTGTGGTGAAATAATTTTTTCATCACACCCCTAGATTTTTTTTTTTTTTTTTGTGATTAGAGAATGTAGTAATCCTAAATTATAATAAATGCTCTAAATTAACCATTACCCAAAAAATAGAAGAGCCTCTGAGCACGCGTGTGAGCGTGTGCTCAGAGACTAGTTACAATGAATAGTTATTCCTTATAAATAGTTATTTTTTAAAATGAGGAATAAATATTCCTTATCAAAAGTACTGAATATCTATTCTTTTACCTTATATAATAACTTTTTAAAAAATTTCCTAAAAAGCCATTAGTTGCCACATCTTCAAAATGAAAGAAAATAAATTTTCCTTTTTGATAATTAATAGCTCTATTTTGAACACCCTAAAATAAGTGTATTTTAGGAAATTTGACTTAAAAATAATTTAATTACACCTTCTTTTTATACTCTACTAAATTGTTGATGCATATTCAGAATTCTATTCCTAAATGATCACCAAACTTAACTAATGAATAGTAATACTTATTACATTCCAACTTAGGGTACGTTTGGTATGCTATAATAGCTCCTGTAATGGAATAGTTATTTATGTGTAATATCAATCAGGTCATTTGGTTGCATCTTTATTACATGGATTAGTTATTACATTGGAATAACTATTCTTTAGGTGCAAAAAAATAATTATTCTTTAAATTGAAGAATGGCTATTCCTCTTTAAAATGAATATAATAACTATTCATCTTTAATGTACTCTTTGTAAAACTTATTTCTATTCCCACGTAATAATCATGTAATAATTATTATAGTGTACCAAATGTACCCTAAAAATATTTTCAATAAATTGTAAGTGGAATTTTGAATTTAAAAAAAATTACAAAATGAGTAATTCCTAACCAATAAACACAATATAAACAAACAGATTATTTCTTTTGTTGATTTTATTATATCAAAACATCGCTTAATAGTTAATGTTCATGTGAATGTTATTTATTTACTTATTTTAATTTAGAATGGTCTCAAGTAATTTTGCAGCCCCAAATTAATTTGGCCAGGGTTAACTTCCTTGGAGGCCAACTCGGTACGTTGTAATATTCTAGAGGGTCACTATAACTCAACAGACAATGATGTATTAATTGTTGCATGGATCAGCCTCCCAAAAAGTTTTTTACAAGATAAGGATGTTATTGTGAAGTACCACTGCATACATTTCATGTGACTTTTGGTTTTACTTCAGAAAATAAAGTGTCTCGTCTTTATCACAATTGTATGATTCACATGTTATGTCACAATCGTAGGATTCACATGTTATGAAAGAGATGATGTATACAAATCGAATAGATAAGATAATTAATATTGTACCAGCAATATTCTCCTAACCTTTTCTTGTATTTCATTAACCACAGAATTGATTAATCAAAAGCGGTAATGGCCCCCAGGAATTGAGACGTTACAGCCCCCTTTTTTCATCTAAGTGGTATTTGAAGTAAGAAAATATCTGTGGTCTCCTTGAGTAGCTTCCAAATGTGCATAATGTGAAAGGGGAATAAGCAAATGTGAATGGGGAATAAGCAGCCCATATATATGTACCAAGCCTTTTAAAATATAGTTTAAAGCTCCATGGTTGGTCCACAGACAAAAAGTGACCCTCACATTCTAATAGTTCTATCATTGGTTGGGAGTAACATCAAATAAAAAATTTATGGTTCAATTCCTATTTATAACACCATATGTTTCGAAATAATACCTTCTCAAAAAATATAAAATTTAAAGATCAATTCCCACCTGTCAAATAAAAAATTTAGGGTTCAATTTTCGCCTATAACACAATATATTTTGAAATAGTACCTTTTCAAAAAATATCCTTAAAAACTTCCAACCACAGATTTTGAGTGTGCCAAATTTTACGTTTGGGACAAAATTATAGCCGACTAGAGCAGTCATCTAGTAGCCCGTGGCCATTTGTAGCCATTAAGAAGAAAACTAAGAGGTACTGATGTGGACATTAATTTCAACCGAAAACTGATCTGAAAGAAAAAGTTGTAGAAGAAAAATTGGGTACGGCTAAATTGATTGAACGTAGAATAATTTGGGGCCTTTCTTGGTAACATTATTTGAACAATAGTTTTTGTTATTTAAACAACACAACACGTATTTTCATCATATTTTTTTACACACGTATTTTGAAAACACTTAAACAACGTTATTAAAACAACATTATCAAACAAGCTTTTAAACTTTAGAATGAGTATGAATAAAAAATACACTTTGGAATTTTTTTTTTTTCCTTCTCAAAAAAAAAAAAAGAATTAAATTGAGTAAGGACATTCAGGCTATATAAAGGAAACTTCCTCCGTCTTTTTTACTGAAATGGATCTGAGTATTTTTGTTTTGTTGTCTATTATATGAAGTGAAGGCCTGAAGGGTGTTCCTGCTCCAGAGCCGTAGAAGGACTTCCCTGTGCTACACTTAATCAGAGATTCAGAATTTTTTTTTTTTTTTTTTTATAGGGAAAATCAGAGATTCAGAATGATTAACAAAATTAATTAGCTCAAGTATTTTTTTTTTTAACCCCTAATATGTCACAAAATTTGGGTACCAATTAGTTCTCAAACATAACATAATTAATTGAAAAAGAGAGGCTACAGTAACTTCAAGAAATTTTTTTCCCAAAAAATATTAAAACTACTATCAATTTTATTTTAAAAGATTTATTAATTGACGTAATAATAAATATGATTAGCATCACATTAACAACATAATAAATAATTATTTATATTTTTTGTGATTAATAACACGTGTAACATTTAAATAACAAAATTTATAACATCTCCATCATCACTCTTTTTCTTTTAATAGAAATATTTGAGAGGTCTAAGCTTTGTGCTATGGCAAGTTGCTTTTCACTAAAAGCGAAAGAGCTTTGTGAATTATGAAAGATTTTTTTTTTAATACAAATATCTGTACATAAAAGTCTTAGTTACTGCCTGTAGTTTTATGACACTTGTAAATGTTTAGATTAAAGTTGGGTTTCTTTTTTCTTTTCTCAACATGTGACTTGCACATTCTCAAAAAAAAAAAAAAACATGTGACTTGCTGGCATTTTTTCAAATTCAACACCGCAAATCAAGGGATTTAATAAAGGTTTACTAAACTACAAAATTATCAACTTCGGAACAGAAATCTCCCCTCCCACAGTAAAAGCATTCTAATTTAGAGTCCATTAAAATTAAAACTATGTGACAAATTATAATTGGTAAAGTATAAATGGCTAAGAGCCTTCCTTCATTGATTGGTACCTCCTAGATGTCTTGGACATTCAAGATTCAGATTCTCCTCCTTCGTTGGAAGTATTGAATTATTAAAAAATATAATAAAATAAAAAGTATAAAATGAAATAAACATTAGGAAAGAGGATTTTTATCAAAGACCAAATGAGTGATGCAAGCGGCTTCACCCAATACTGTAATACATATGATGTAGACACAAATTCAATATGAAACTGGAAACTTACAAAACATGGTAGCAGAAAACTACCCATAAAGGAGACCTTATTTGCACCAGTACCTTTTGATGGCAACATGTATATATTGCCATACAAAAAGCAAATCCAACAAAGTTCCATCTCTTAACATAAAGAGCCCAATCTTCCCATATTATATATCATCAGCTCAACAAGTACCTTAGCAACCTCCATTCTAGTCCATCAATTTTACTTTTTTTTTTTAGTTCCACAAAAAAATGAAGAATTCAATCTCTCCAACCTCTATCTTTCTTATGCTTCTTCTTCTTCTTCATGTACCATTAATTCAATGCTCCATCTTTCCATTGGATGATGAAAGTGGCAATTTGATAGAACACACATGCAAGAAAACATCCCATTATGACCTTTGCCTCTCATCTTTGCAATCAAACCCTCAAAGCGCCACTGCAGATGTCAAAGGCCTAGCCCAGATAATGGCTGATATTCTATTGGCAAATGTAACTGATACACTGAATTACATAGAGGGCCTGATTAAGCAATCCCCAGAACCAGAGCTAGAGAGATCTTTGACTTATTGTGCAGAATTATACATCCCTGTGGTGAAGTACACTCTCCCACAAGCTATAGATGCTCTGAGTAAAGGTCATTACAGGTTTGCCAACTATGGTATATCAGATGCTGCAAAGGAAGCAGATACATGTGAAAAGAAATTCTCAGGCTCAATCCAGTCACCACTGACTGATTGGAACAATCTTGTGGATGGCCTCTCTGATGTGGCTGTAGACATTGTCAATATATTGCTGAAGGGTTAGTGACCTGGTTCATTCTCTTTCTTCGTTTTGAGGGCTTGAATGTCATGTACTAATTTGTTTAAAACCTCATATTCTACAATTATTGTATTGTTCTGAACCTTTAAGATTTGTCTAGATAGTTTTATACTTTGCAGTCTCAACCATAAATTTAGTACTGTCGTTATTGGATTTAATGTTCTTTTGTGGAATACTCATAGAACAAGGGCATTGACTGTTGTAAGGAGCTGGGGCCTGGGTGGAATGGGTTTGGGCCTTGTTGTTAGCTTTACCTTTTCAACGTGAAAACCCTGACCCAGCTTGCGGAGGTATTGAGTGTAGTGTGCTAGGTTGGGTCCAAAGGTGAATTCCTGCAATAAAGTGCTTAGCGTTAAATAAAAGGTCTAGGATTCAAACTCCACTTATACTTAAAATTAATTAATATTTTGATTTGATGATAAAAAATAATCATTAAAAGAAAACGTCATAAATTAAAAAATTATTTTTTATAAATTAAAAAAATGAGATACCATATTTTAAGTTCTTTAATTAAATTCAATCATGTGATTATATTAATAAATTATATTATTTAATTTAATTTAATTATCTTTAAAAAAAAGATAGTATTGTCGTGTAATTAAATTGAATTGAGAAATATAAAGTATAATTCTTCAGGAATTAAGTTTTATCCACCAAAACTTGTCCACACGAAAGGGGTACAAACTGATCTAGTTTTGAAGTCATCACAGTCACGCATTTCACATATATCCACATTTATGAGCTGGATGTGCAGTACATAGTACCAAACTATTACACCTAAAACCATCATGCAAAACCTATGAATTTTTAACAGAAAGAAAGTAAATTTTGTACCTAACATTAATAATAACATAATTTCTTTTTTTTCTTTTTTTTTAGACAACCTGTGAGGTTTGAACAAAGAAGACACAATAAAAATAAAATAAAAAATAAAAAAAGACTGCTAGAGTAACTACTTGGGTTGTAGAATTACAAAACCAAGAGATTTTCATATAAGCTTTGGATGGCTGTATAGCCATTTAAGACCCTTTATTTGTAAGGGAAATATTAACTAATGCCTCAGGCTTAAGGCATTGATTTAAGAGCTATTTTTAGAAATATTTTATTAAAAAAATAATAAAACAATAAATGTTATTGACAGTTTTTTATATTCCTCATCAATTCCCAAATAACAATAATAATTCGAGTGGCACTAACCAAATAATAAGCTAGCTCGCACGTGAAGCCCCGTGTTAGATTTTGTGGCTCAGCATGTGGCATTAAATGGTACAAGCTGGTTCTGCCACTGATGGACCATTCCAACGAACTGTCTCCCAAGTAGAATTGAGAAAGACCTGGGAATATTCTGTGAAGATCTTATCAACTCACATACCACCACAGTGATCAGTGATCACAGTATCTAAGATTCTAAGTACCAACAGAAAATCTCAAAGAAAACCATTAAAGAGCTCCTTGATTATACATTTTGACCAGTTGGTTGCCCAACCATACTCACTGGAATCATAAAGCATAACCAAAACACCATCTTTTTATTTTTCTTTTACCTAACTGGACTTTCATTGTTCAAAGAAAACTAAAAGATCAAAGAAAATGGCTCAATGAATCTCCACAGGAAGGTTACTGGGGGTGTAGAACAACAATATCACATTTTTTGCCTTCAGAGACTTCAATAAATTGTCTATATATCTCTTAAGACCACCCTCTTGTCTCTGATTTTAGATTGGTTTAACAACTTTAGGGGCATTTCCCTCAACAATGACATTGTTCATTTTTTTTCTATTTTGATCAAATTCACAGCAAACAACCATTCTCTGGAAAACTCATTTCCAAACCTAAAGTGGTCTAAACTGTAATAACTGAGATTTTGAGAATGTGCACTGTTTCTTTTTTTTTGATAATTGAGAAAGCACACTGTTTCACTCTAGAAAATGGCATTGGCATCCACCATTTTACACGGTGAAGAAAAGAGAAATTTGCTTTTATCTTCTGGAGCATATTACAACCCCAAGTACTACAAAAAAGACCAGGTAAGATGTACAAATGAAATCCAAAGGCTTTGCTACATTCATAGGAATTTCAAACAGTAAATTCAGTAAAACAGGATTCAAGAATGAGTTATTCACTTGAATTTGGCAAAGCTGTAAAGAAAACTTACTCCAACTCTGAGTTTCATAAAATATCCTTACAAAATAACCAATAAATTGAACAGAATTCAGCCTGGCTTGTTGCTAAGGAGGCAACTTATAAAACGCATTTGGCATCACCAATAGAAATAGTAATAATACTTGTACAGTAATCAAACTCACCCCCCCCCCCCCCCCCCCATTTTCAAAGAATATACAGTATGAGGGATAAATTACCCGAATACTTCAGATTCAAAAGATCACGTGCAAGAAAAGTGCAAGGAAAAATGGTTTGCAGAAAAACTGCAAGAGCGACTCCAAAAATTTTCAGTATAGACTTGGAATTCTCTTCACTAATGCCCCATTTCATCCCACAACTCTTGTCAACTTTTCCGACAGATCTGATCCAGCAATCTGCTCTACTAAACTGCAAGGCACAACCATAACAGAATACTGTTACTTGACTGCCACACCACTATTGTCCTTATGTATGACAAACTTATAAAACAAAACATAAAAAGGAACATAGTTTTGACAGCCAATTTGAATTGTAGACATACTTAGGAGACCCAGAACCAGGTCCATCAGGCTCACTTGCAGATGGAAATGCATAGTACTGAACTGAAATCAAACCACCCTCTGTTGCTCTTGCTGACACAGGAGAACCCTGGAAGCTTACTGGTGAACTCGTTTTAGATGACATTCCTGCAAAAGGAATTGACAAGATCATAAGAAAGCAAGAAAATGGAAGGACAAAATCAAATACAGATGTATAAAACCCTTCCGAACATTGTGGCTTAGATTCGTTGCTTTCAAATACAGATATATGAAAACTAACACTCCTTAAAATGATTTTATCAAAAACGTCAATGGCCTCTTGCAGGAGGAATGCATTGCTCATAAACAGTTTGGAAATCTTTTTTCTTTTTCTTTTTTTTCTTTTTTTTTTT